>NW_027315835.1:3685297-3784731 GCF_026437365.1 Eucyclogobius newberryi
AAGAGAGAGAGAGAGAGAAAGAGAGAGAGAGAGAGAGGAAGAGAGAGAGAGAGAAAGAGAGAGAGAGAGAGAAAGAGAGGGCAGAGAGAGAGAGGACAGAGAGGGAGCAGAGAGGGGGAGAGAGGGGGAGAGCAGAGAGAGAGAGAGAGTAGATGGCAAAGAGAAAGCACAGAGAGAGAGAGTAGAGAGGGGGAGAACAAGAGAAAGTTGGGGAAAAAGAAAAAGTGCTGAGAGAGGTAAGGAGAGGTAAGAAAGAGAGAAGAGAAAGAGTGAGAACGAAAGAAAGACGAGGAGCAGAAAAATAAAGAGATGAGGGAGGTCAAAGAGAGCAAACGGAGCACTCGGGATGGACGGATGAAGAAAGAAGAGAGGCAGAAGTGAACAAGAGAGCAGGGGGAGTGTGAAAAAGAAAGATATAGTTGAGAGAGAGAGAGAGAAAGGTGGAGGAGAGGGCAGAGAGAAGAATGAGCCATGAGGAAACCAGAGGGGGGAAAAAACCCTTATATGGGCATGGGTCTGTAGCCATGGTAACGGCTGGGGAGCCGCTTAAAGCCGCAGACTGCATGCTAAACGGAGAAAGCGCGTGTTCGGGCAGCGGGACATGAAAGGCCCACTCGGGATTCAAAAAAAAAAAAAAAAAAGCCCGAAGAAACAGAGCCGCGCTGAAGCTAATCGTGAGCTAGCATCTCGCGCGTACGCAAGCTAACACACGATTAGCTAACGCACGCACGCACGACTGAGGAGAACGGGCATCTGGACGACACGGAAATGGGGTTGTACGGGCGACACACACACGCAAACACACACGCAAACGCAAACACACACGCAAATACACACGCAAACACACACACAAACGCAAACACGCACGCAAACGCAAACACACACGCAAACGCAAACACACGCAAACGCAAACACAAACACACACGCAAACACACACGCAAACGCAAACACAGGGAGGAGACTACGTGCAGTGGCGATGAGCGACAAGTGTTTTCTGGCGTTTTCAGGAACATTGAAGCGTCGCAAATGTCCAAAGACTTAAAGTGTCGTGCAGTGATGTCACAATTTTACGAGAAAACATCAGGATTTAAAGCGCCCCCTACAGGTCGCACGACTCATTCAACTAAAATGCAGTCGAGATAAATATATTTTTAATTTTGAAAAAAATATTAAAATATTATCACAGAATAGCACATTTTTACAGTTTATAATTTCACTTCCTGTTTGTGATTGATGACATCACACTAGGAAATTCCCCAGCAAACACTGGGCCAAAACTTTTTAACATATTTTTCAGTGTTTTCTCCACAAATACCTGCTCGATCGGTGTAAAACTATAATTTATATGTACAACAGATAAAAATACACCAAATGAAATCAAAATTAGAAAATCGCAAAAAATCTGTCATACGTCACTTATTATTATTATTATTATTCACGATTATTGAGACTGTGACCGAACAAACTAAATATTTAATTTTCTTTCATTCTCGTGGTCTGACATGTGACTGTTCCTCGAGTTTATGACCGATTTGACCAAATGTAACTTTCTAAAAGACAAAATAAAGTAAAATTTGACAAAAACAGCCTGATAAAAACAGTTCTTTACATTTAGGTCTGTTTTCTAGACGAGATATCGAACTATCATTCTGCTTCTAAACTTGTCACGATTATTATTTTTCTGGTTCTTACGATTATATTGTGCCCTGAAAAATCACGATTATCGATTAACCCGATAATCCTCCCCAGTAGTGGCAGAATATCCCGACTCCAGGGGGCGCTCTCCACACGCTCTGAACTGCATTCCTTCAGGTTTCTCTCAAATGATGCTCTGAAATCTGAACGCCGTGAACTGAACCTCCACTGAAATAAACGGCAAATCTAATTTTGTAATCGGATTGTTTCCCAAATCGTTCCGACTCGTAATAATGAGATTCTGGGCTAAATTAAAGGACACAAATCGACTTTTACGAGCTTTTAATTGCGTTACAAACTGTTTCCAATCATATTTTGCTTGTTCCACGTTGTATTTGAACTGATTCGTGCATGTTTGTTTGTTTGTTTGAGTTAATCCTGTATTGTCGCGCATTCAAGTCGTTTTCACCTACCCCCTATCTCCGCCCACTTCTCTGCACTTGCAATTATTACAAAAATCAGACTCCAGATTCCAGATGCATGGTTTAAGAATCATTTTTCCAACAGTCAAATGTGAAAAATTGTGACATGTGGCAGTTTTTAACAGGAAGTCAGTGGAATTTGGATGAATATTGTGTTTTAAAATGAACAAAATGTAAAATAATGATCTTTGTACGTTATAGTTGAATATAAAAACATGAAAAAGCTTAATTTTACTTTATCTAATTGCATTTAGTTGCATTTCCTGGTCAATACGTCATCAGTATTATTAGAATAGCGCTTTTAACTAATGAAACTTTGCGAAATTGACATTCTTCGACTCCAAATGAGAAAAATAACATTTGATAATGTTGAATGTGACTCAATTTCGATACAAAAAAAAGGTTTGACACCAAATTATAATAAAAACACAAACATTGAGAGCTTATTGTTTGATATTAGCAAGCAACATTACACTAGATCTGACACAAATTGTTCAAAAAAGGCCCAAATTTGTCCTATTTAAGCGTTTTCTTATCAATATGAATCTGAGCGTCGACTATTTTTGGGGAAAAATCTGCAGAATATTGTAAAACTGCTTGAATATTGTCGAACTGCCACTTGAATAATAATGAATAACTCGTCAAAGCCACACACCAGGTTCATATAAATCTGAATTATTGTACATTTTCGTTTTAGATTCACATAAAACGCACGCGAGAGACGAAAAACGAGAGACGAAAGACGTGCTCGAAAAGCTGAAAAGAGCCACCCCAAAAAAGAAATAAATAAACAAACAAACGGAGAGATGAGAGAGGATGCCGCAGCCAGACTTGAGCGTTGCCAAGGGAGACGGGGAAAAAGGAGGTGTGCGGTCGTCAACGGCAACGGGCATCCACTCACCTTGAGGTCTCTGTGCACAATATCATGCTGGTGGATATGATTGACACTCTCCAGGATCTGACTAATGCAGTGGCTACGATAAAACACAGAGAAAGAGTCTGTCATTAGCACATTAAACACAACACACAGAGGGTTCCAGTCCCGATTTAGACCTGCTCCAGTCCGGATTTATACCTGCTTGAGTCTACATTTAGTCCTGCTTGAGTCCACATTTAGTCCTGCTTGAGTCCACATTTAGTCCTGCTTGAGTCCACATTTAGTCCTGCTTGAGTCCACATTTAGTCCTGCTTGAGTCCACATTTAGTCCTGCTTGAGTCCACATTTAGTCCTGCTTGAGTCCACATTTAGTCCTGCTTGAGTCCACATTTAGTCCTGCTTGAGTCCACATTTAGTCCTGCTTGAGTCCACATTTAGTCCTGCTTGAGTCCACATTTAGTCCTGCTTGAGTCCACATTTAGTCCTGCTTGAGTCCACATTTAGTCCTGCTTGAGTCCACATTTAGTCCTGCTTGAGTCCAGATGTAGTCCTGCTTGAGTCCACATTTAGTCCTGCTTGAGTCCAGATTTAGTCCTGCTTGAGTCTATATTTAGTCCTGCTTGAGTCTATATTTAGTCCTGCTTGAGTCTAGATTTAGTCCTGCTTGAGTCCACATTTAGTCCTGCTTGAGTCCACATTTAGTCCTGCTTGAGTCCACATTTAGTCCTGCTTGAGTCCACATTTAGTCCTGCTTGAGTCCACATTTAGTCCTGCTTGAGTCCACATTTAGTCCTGCTTGAGTCCACATTTAGTCCTGCTTGAGTCCACATTTAGTCCTGCTTGAGTCCACATTTAGTCCTGCTTGAGTCCACATTTAGTCCTGCTTGAGTCCACATTTAGTCCTGCTTGAGTCTACATTTAGTCCTGCTTGAGTCTACATTTAGTCCTGCTTGAGTCTACATTTAGTCCTGCTTGAGTCCACATTTAGTCCTGCTTGAGTCCACATTTAGTCCTGCTTGAGTCCACATTTAGTCCTGCTTGAGTCTACATTTAGTCCTGCTTGAGTCCACATTTAGTCCTGCTTGAGTCCACATTTAGTCCTGCTTGAGTCCACATTTAGTCCTGCTTGAGTCCACATTTAGTCCTGCTTGAGTCCACATTTAGTCCTGCTTGAGTCCACATTTAGTCCTGCTTGAGTCCACATTTAGTCCTGCTTGAGTCCACATTTAGTCCTGCTTGAGTCTAGATTTAGTCCTGCTTGAGTCCACATTTAGTCCTGCTTGAGTCCATATTTAGTCCTGCTTGAGTCTATATTTAGTCCTGCTTGAGTCTATATTTAGTCCTGCTTGAGTCTAGATTTAGTCCTGCTTGAGTCTAGATTTAGTCCTGCTTGAGTCCACATTTAGTCCTGCTTGAGTCCACATTTAGTCCTGCTTGAGTCCACATTTAGTCCTGCTTGAGTCCACATTTAGTCCTGCTTGAGTCCACATTTAGTCCTGCTTGAGTCTACATTTAGTCCTGCTTGAGTCCACATTTAGTCCTGCTTGAGTCCACATTTAGTCCTGCTTGAGTCTACATTTAGTCCTGCTTGAGTCTACATTTAGTCCTGCTTGAGTCTACATTTAGTCCTGCTTGAGTCTACATTTAGTCCTGCTTGAGTCTACATTTAGTCCTGCTTGAGTCCACATTTAGTCCTGCTTGAGTCCACATTTAGTCCTGCTTGAGTCCACATTTAGTCCTGCTTGAGTCTACATTTAGTCCTGCTTGAGTCCACATTTAGTCCTGCTTGAGTCTAGATTTAGTCCTGCTTGAGTCTAGATTTAGTCCTGCTTGAGTCCACATTTAGTCCTGCTTGAGTCCACATTTAGTCCTGCTTGAGTCCACATTTAGTCCTGCTTGAGTCCACATTTAGTCCTGCTTGAGTCCACATTTAGTCCTGCTTGAGTCTACATTTAGTCCTGCTTGAGTCTAGATTTAGTCCTGCTTGAGTCCACATTTAGTCCTGCTTGAGTCCAGATTTAGTCCTGCTTGAGTCTAGATTTAGTCCTGCTTGAGTCCACATTTAGTCCTGCTTGAGTCCACATTTAGTCCTGCTTGAGTCTACATTTAGTCCTGCTTGAGTCCACATTTAGTCCTGCTTGAGTCTAGATTTAGTCCTGCTTGAGTCCACATTTAGTCCTGCTTGAGTCCACATTTAGTCCTGCTTGAGTCTAGATTTAGTCCTGCTTGAGTCCACATTTAGTCCTGCTTGAGTCCACATTTAGTCCTGCTTGAGTCCACATTTAGTCCTGCTTGAGTCCAGATTTAGTCCTGCTTGAGTCTATATTTAGTCCTGCTTGAGTCTATATTTAGTCCTGCTTGAGTCTATATTTAGTCCTGCTTGAGTCTATATTTAGTCCTGCTTGAGTCTACATTTAGTCCTGCTTGAGTCTAGATTTAGTCCTGCTTGAGTCTAGATTTAGTCCTGCTTGAGTCTATATTTAGTCCTGCTTGAGTCTAGATTTAGTCCTGCTTGAGTCTATATTTAGTCCTGCTTGAGTCCACATTTAGTCCTGCTTGAGTCCACATTTAGTCCTGCTTGAGTCCACATTTAGTCCTGCTTGAGTCCACATTTAGTCCTGCTTTAGTCCACATTTAGTCCTGCTTTAGTCCACATTTAGTCCTGCTTGAGTCCACATTTAGTCCAGCTTTAGACCCGTTTTAGTCCAGCTTTAGTCCTGCTTTAGTCCTGTTTTAGTCCCGCTTCAGACCTGCTACAATACTGGCAGGAATGTACTTAAGAGTGTCTGTAAATGACTTGGTTGAGCCTGAAATGAACCACAAAAATGCAGAAATACCACTTTTTTGCTCTGGTTTAGGAGATTTAACTGGACGTTTCGGTCTCTTTGGAGGTCATTTTAAAGACAACACACTTTACACCATCAAAACAACACATTTTTCCATACATCTCCTACCTATATGTGTATTATTTTGTTTTACGATCAGTTTTCAAACGGCGCTAAAGCACAATTATCCTGGTTTGAGTTAAAAGTAGCTGACATAATATGGCCCATTCACAAATATAGATGTTGTATTTACAAATGGACCATTACATGCGATTGTGACCACGGCAACCTGAAAATGACACGATTAAATTGCTACGTAAACAGATCTGGATTTGAGGCGTGAACATTAATGGCACGTTTGAATTGGCGCGCAGTAAAAACACGATTCTGCGGGTGGCGGCGTCGAGTCCCGAGCCTTTTAACGCAGACGTGATGAGGCCGGTGCAGTTTGAAGAATCCAAGCTGCGATTCTGGTGCCGAGAGGCCTTCAAACCAGAGAAACGTCAATACTCTCCATCCCAGGAGCAATTTTAATAACACCACGGTCAATCCATCCACGTGTCTGTGTTCACGGATTCTGGTTCTGGTTAAGTCTTGGTTCAGACCCGGCTAGAATCTAGTCCTGGTTTGGTTCAGTATTGGAACAGCCTGCTCTAGATCAGATAGATGTAGATAGGTAGATAGGTAGATAGGTAGATAGGTAGATAGATAGATAGATAGATAGATAGATAGATAGATAGATATCTCCACCAAAGAAGAAGTAGTCGTTTATTTTCCAGAAATTACACAATTATGTAAATGTTTGGGATTTTTTTTTTTTTTTGCATTTTGAAGCTTTTTTGACCCTTTTCGCATTAGACAAAAAGTTTATATTGATTATGTGCATACATCTTTTTTATTTTTTATTTGTTTTAAGACTGTTATGTTACTTTTTATTATTGACGTAAACAAAAAAAAGTTGATATTTATATTTTTTCTATACAATTTTAAATATGACTGTGTTTTTTAACTAAATTGTCCGATCTGTAACTAAAGACGTTTTATTTTGTCATTGAATCATTTGCAGACTCATAGAAAACACTTCCAAGGACGTTTTCTGAAAATACCTTTGGAGAAATAGACTTTAAAGAAGCTCCTGCAGAACAAACTTTACACTCTTAAACTTCACAAGATTTTGGCGGATCGAACAGAAACATTTGCTGATATTGAATTACAAGCCAGATTTATTAACATCGTAACTCCAAACAATGAGGCAAAGTTTAGGCGAAACATTTTACTGGTTTCAACAAATTTTCAGATTTATATGTTCAAATATGTGCATTTTTATTATTTATACATTATTAAAAAATCAAACCTTTTAAACTTATGTCGTTTATTAATGTAATTGTATAATATCTCTAAATTATTTTTGTTGTCACATTAGACACTGAAATCGGCGTAAACATAAAAAATTTCCTCATATTTTGGTTCAATAAATTCAGTTTAGGATTAGATATACAAATACATACAAATCTTGTTGAGTGAAATAATGTAAAGTTTGGTGTGCGTCTGTGCTACTGTAAAGTATTATTTTTATGAGAAAAAACGCTGAAAAACTAAAGAAAACGTGAGAAAAGTATCAATGTCCCATAAAAATCTATGGACACAAACTGTTTGAATAAATAAATATGAATAAATAACCAATTTAGGTGCAGTTTTGACACAGAATGTCGTCGTTTTCCAGGCGAAAGCTTTTACCGAACATAAAACTAAAACATCTAAATCACTACTTTCGCCCGTAGCGTCTCGCCCTTAAATCTTCCGTCGTAACCGTCTGATCACCGCGTCGCTCGTCCACTTCTCCGCACCCTTGCGACATAAACGGAGTGAAAAGAAAGCGTGACGTCGCGCCTTGTGCAACGCCGTTTCACCACTCCTCCCCCCGCCTCCCCCACGTGTCGGCGGGGGGAGGAGGAGGAGGCGCGGGGGGGAATGGGGAGGTCACTGGGTCAACGGTTCATATTGCGCCGGTCGCCGTGGCTGATGTGTCGTGAATAAACCTCCCTCAGGCGCTTTAAAACGGCAAAGAAAAACCCCTAATCCAATTGTGGGAGCGGTTTCCACGTGGAGCCTGACGACGCGCGCGGGTAAATAACTGGGAAAGGTCAATGTGCGTGAGATTTAGTTACCGATAGGTCGCCTTTAAAGGGGACGTACGGCAGGTTTTATTGATTTTCTAATTTTGACTCTATTTGGTGTATTTAAACCTGTTGTACATATGAATGATAGTTATATATCAATTGAGCAGGTATTTGTGGAGAAAATGTTGAAAAATCTGTAGAAAATGACAGGAAGTGACATCACACCGGGAAAAATTCACGCAAATAAACTTTGTTTTGACCCTCTAAACATTAATTCAACAAAATAAAATCGCTCTCATATATTTTTATTTGTCAAAAAAACAAAAAATATTAAATGAGTGTTTGCTGGGTAATTTCCAAGTGTGATGTCATCAATTACAACCAGGAAGTGAAATGATAAATCTAGAAAATTTGCTATTCTGGGATATTTTTTTATTTTTTTTTTATTTTTTTTTAAGCAAAATTCAACAATAGATTTATCTTAACTGCATTTGAGTTCAATGAGTCGTCCGGCCTGTAGGGGGCGCTTTAAGGGGATGTGTTTGGTGAAGAATAGGTCGTTGAATGCAGGTAGAGGTCGCGTGGACCCGCCTCAGAGGTCAAACTTATAATCTGACAGACGGACGTATAACCTAAGCAGATTTGTAGACAGAAGGCTCGGCGACTGATCTGAAGAGATCAAACCGACATGATTAAAGGCACTAGTGTCACGGAACAGACTTTTTCAACACTCCATGTGCAATAATAGGCTCGATAAATACAGCTTTCGATGCCGAGATTACGACATTTTCAACACAAAACAATAACACTTTCTCAACGTTAAACTGTAATCCTAGTACTGTTCAGGAAAGGTGTTTTTTATTTTAAATATTTTTTATTTTTACTCGATAAATTGTGTACGTGTATACTACTGTCAAATCCCTCACTGGGGCCAATAGTTACACAGATACAGATTATTAATATACAGATCCCTATATAATCTTAAGGAGTAAAAGCTAATTTCAAAGTCAATTCATTATCATTATCATTTTGTGACGCAAAAAAATATCGTCGTCGTTTCAATAAATTGAGTGAATTAAAATAACTTCTGATAGATTTCATTTTTATTGAGAAATAACATTCAAAATTATTTTACTATTAATAACATTGTTTTGCCAAATTGCCCATCCAGAACTGGAGCAGAATTAAACTAGGACTAGACTAGCACCAACCAGGTCTAAACTAGTGCTAACCCAGAATTAAACTAGGACTAGACAAGCACCAACCAGGTCTAAACTAGTGCTAACCCAGAATTAAACTAGGACTAGACTAGCACCAACCAGGTCTAAACTAGTGCTAACCCAGAATTAAACTAGGACTAGACTAGCACCAACCAGGTCTAAACTAGTGCTAACCCAGAATTAAACTAGGACTAGACTAGCACCAACCAGGTCTAAACTAGTGCTAACCCAGAATTAAACTAGGACTAGACAAGCACCAACCAGGTCTAAACTAGTGCTAACCCAGAATTAAACTAGGACTAGACTAGCACCAACCAGGTCTAAACTAGTGCTAACCCAGAATTAAACTAGGACTAGACTAGCACCAACCAGGTCTAAACTAGTGCTAACCCAGAATTAAACTAGGACTAGACTAGCACCAACCAGGTCTAAACTAGTGCTAACCCAGAATTAAACTAGGACTAGACTAGAACCAACCAGGTCTAAACTAGTGCTAACCCAGAATTAAACTAGGACTAGACTAGCACCAACCAGGTCTAAACTAGTGCTAACCCAGAATTAAACTAGGACTAGACTAGCACCAACCAGGTCTAAACTAGTGCTAACCCAGAATTAAACTAGGACTAGACTAGCACCAACCAGGTCTAAACTAGTGCTAACCCAGAATTAAACTAGGACTAGACTAGAACCAACCAGGTCTAAACTAGTGCTAACCCAGAATTAAACTAGGACTAGACTAGCACCAACCAGGTCTAAACTAGTGCTAACCCAGAATTAAACTAGGACTAGACTAGCACCAACCAGGTCTAAACTAGTGCTAACCCAGAATTAAACTAGGACTAGACTAGCACCAACCAGGTCTAAACTAGTGCTAACCCAGAATTAAACTTAAACATACTATATTCGGGTCGTGGGCCAGATTAAACACCTCAGCGGGCCTGATTTGGCCCCTGGGCCTGCAGTTTCTTCTCACAATAAATCATGGATATTGTGTCATTGTTGTGGTTGAAGTCCTTACAGTAAATATTGAAGCGTTTAGTCTGCGCGCGTCGAGTCATTATGAAAAGTGTTTTGGAGAACGCCGCGTCGAGCTTCGTGCATTTAGCCCCACGAGCGCTTGAATAAATAATGCACCTCTGGCCTGAACATCCGAGTCGCGTCCTAATTGATAAAGTGTGTTGACGGCGCAGAGCACTTCCTGACAGGAAGGGGACGACGGCCAATCGCGGCCGAGCGAAGACGTGTCTGAGGGTCTGACGAGGAACGGCGTTTTGAGATGGAAAAGTTTACACACAATTTTCAACGAGACTTTCTTATTTACGACAAACATGACTAAATTGGCTTTCAGTGCCGTTTGACAGAAAATAAAGTGCAATTTCTTCCTCAAAAGTTCAAAACACAAACTTTTACTCCAGATCATTGACGATTTCGCACGATTGGATCTCAATCTGATTAAACTTTATTCTCATTTTCTTTATTCATCTGCCTGAAGAGTGGGTCCAGCTCGACTCAGTCGGTCCCTCTTCTGCCTGAAGAGTGGGTCCAGCTCGACTCAGACGGTCCCTCTTCTGCCTGAAGAGTGGGTCCAGCTCGACTCAGACGGTCCCTCTTCTGCCTGAAGAGTGGGTCCAGCTCGACTCAGTCGGTCCCTCTTCTGCCTGAAGAGTGGGTCCAGCTCGACTCAGTCGGTCCCTCATCTGCCTGAAGAGTGGGTCCTGCTCGACTCCGACGGTCCCTCATCTGCCTGAAGAGTGGGTCCAGTTCGCCTCAGTCGGTCCCTCTTCTGCCTGAAGAGTGGGTCCAGCTCCAGTCTCCTCGTGTCCGTCTGTCCGTCTGTGAGAGTCGGATCTCTCCTTCACTGGAACTCCTCCAGGTTTCTACGCTTTTTTCCCAAAGAGGTTTTTTTTGTAGTTTTTCCTGGCCGAGAAGGAGAGTCTAAGGACAGAGGACCCTGGGACATCGTCCCTCGCCACCACAGACATTGTCTGACTTCATCGCCACCACAGACATTGTTGATTCATTTCTCCCTGTGGCCCTCAGAGGCAACTGTTGTTGTGATTTTGGGCCTTACAAAAATAAATTGATTTGATTTGATTTGATTTATTGATACTCGATACAATGACAACATTGCTCTTTTATAAGACGTCAGACTGTCATTTTTAACTCTAATTTAACTCTAACTGTAATTTATTGATGTTATTCAATTTCTGAAAAAAAAGATCTATATCATTCTAAAACTAAAAATTCAACAGAAAAGTCAAATTTCGTCCTTTTTAGTGACTTTTTTTGCATCGATACTTGATCAGATGAGTATTTAGCTTTGATATCGATTAGCATCTGATTTGATACTTTTGACTATTTTGATTATTGTAATTGTCATGTGGACTAT
Organism: Eucyclogobius newberryi; assembly: GCF_026437365.1. Lineage (NCBI taxonomy): Eukaryota > Metazoa > Chordata > Actinopteri > Gobiiformes > Gobiidae > Eucyclogobius > Eucyclogobius newberryi. The sequence goes on from NW_027315835.1 coordinate 3,696,846, forward strand.
GCACTCTAAAACTAAAAGAAAGCTGTGTTTTCGTCAATAACAGACTTTATTTGTACATATTCTTTATCTAGTCACTGTATTTCAACCTTTATTTGGGTAAAAATGTGGTTAAAAAGTCTCAATGTTTTTAATCAAATAAATAAATAAATAAAATTAAAAACTAAAAACATTTAAATATATATATATTTTATAAGTCTCGATGTGCAATAGAAATGTTTGACAAGTCGATTAATAGAACAAATGATGGTTGTAGTCCAGTCCAGGTTTTGGCCCACATTTCCCTCACACGTCGGGCCGTTGTTGGGTTTATCGCTGGGTTTTACGTCAAAACGGCGACTCCATTGGATTTCTGCACTTTAGTGGTTCATTCTACACTTCCTGTTTACATTTAACGCCTCGTTTCAGCACCTTTAAGATCGACTCCCAAACCACATTCACACTTTTGTCCCGTTCATCACTGCGAGAACGAGAAGATAAATGTGCTTTTGCTCCGGAGTTTTGTCTGTAAATCAACTTCACAACAGATTTGGACTTGATTGTATTAATTATATTAATTACATTGATTATATTGATTATATTGATTATATTGAGCGTAAGGACTTTATGGTTTGGTAAAGTGATGTTTTGAACTGATGTTTATTGGACGTGTTCTTCGTACCTGGCGTCGGCTTCACTGTAGTACTCTCTGGCCACGATGTCTTCAAAAAGCTCTCCACCCGTTACCCTGGAAACGAGCAGAGAGAGAGAGAAGAGGGGGAGAAGAGAGGAGAGATGGGACAAGAAGGAGAGGGAGAGAAGGGAGGAGAGAGCAAAGAGAGGGAGAGAGAAGGGAGGAGAGATGGGACAGAGCAAAGAGAGGGGGAGAGAAGGGAGGAGAGATGGGACAGAGCAAAGAGAGGGGGAGAGAAGGGAGGAGAGATGGGACAGAGCAAAGAGAGGGGGAGAGAAGGGAGGAGAGATGGGACAAGAAGGAGAGGGAGAGAAGGGAGGAGAGAGCAAAGAGAGGGAGAGAGAAGGGAGGAGAGATGGGACAGAGCAAAGAGAGGGGGAGAGAAGGGAGGAGAGATGGGACAAGAAGGAGAGGGAGAGAAGGGAGGAGAGAGCAAAGAGAGGGAGAGAGAAGGGAGGAGAGATGGGACAGAGCAAAGAGAGGGGGAGAGAAGGGAGGAGAGATGGGACAAGAAGGAGAGAGAGAGAGCGTAGGACGGATGTGACACAGAAGGACGAGACAGAAGAGATGAAAGGGAGAGAGAGTGAAGGAGGGAGGAGATAGGATGGAGGAGACAAAAGGAGGAGACAGATCGAGAGAGAAGGAGGGATGACGTTAGCAAACAGCCAAACCGTAGTCACACACTCAAATAAATGTCAGCGTGTGTGTCTCGTTATGTGTGTCTGTGTGTGTCTCGTTGTCTGTGTCTGCATCCGTTGTGTGTGTGTCTTGTTGTCTGTCTCGTTGTGTGTGCATGTCTCGTTGTCTGTGCGTGTGTGTGTGCGTGTCTCGTTGTGTGTGTGTGTGTCTCGTTGTGTGTGTGTGTGTCTCGTGTGTGTGTGTGTGTGTCTGTGTGTGTCTCGTTGTGTGTGTGTGTGTCTGTGTGTGTCTCGTTGTGTGTGTGTGTGTCTGTGTGTGTGTCTGTGTTTCTCGTTGTGTGTGTGTGTGTGTGTGTGTGTGTCTTGTTGCGCGTGTGTCTCGTTGTGTGTGTCGTTGTTTGTGTGTGTGTCTCTTTGTGTGTGTGTGTATGTATGTGTGTGTGTGTGTGTGTGTGTGTGTATGTATGTGTGTGTGTGTGTCTCGTTGTGTGTGTGTGTGTCTGTGTTTCTCGTGTGTGTGTGTGTCTCGTTGCGTGTGTTTCTCGTGTGTGTGTGTGTCTCGTTGCGTGTGTGTCGTTGTGTGTGTCGTTGTTTGTGTGTGTGTCTCGTCGTACGCATCTCTCGTCGTGTGCGTGTGTGTGTGTGTGTGCGCCTCTCGTTGTGTGTATGTGTGTGTGTGCGTCTCTCGCTGTGTGTATGTGTGTGTGTGCGTCTCTCGTTGTGTGTATGTGTGTGTGTGCGTCTCTCGCTGTGTGTATGTGTGTGTGTGCGTCTCTCGCTGTGTGTGTGTGTGTAAGTCTCTCGTTGTGTGTACTCACAGGTCAAAGACGAGGTAGTGGAAGCCCTCCTCTGAGATGCTGTCGTGGAGCCTCACTGTGAAGAGACACAGAGGAAACGACTTTACACAGGAACAAACACACACACATTTATCACAACAAACAGAACACGAGAATCACAGGAGCGTAACGAGGACTGAAGCGTTTGTAAGAACATGTGACTTTATCACGTTTTGAAAAACCTTGAGGAACACAAATATGAACTACCATATTTTCCAGACTATAAGTCATAGTTTTGGCTGGTGCAACTTATATGTGATATTATTTGTTATTTTCACACTGACAACCACAAGAGGGCGCTCTGGGCTCTAAGCGACGCAGAAGAAGAATCTGCACTTCCTCTTCCTCTGGAGTTTGTGGAGTTGTTTAGAAGTGACACAGAGGAAGAAGAATTCAGTGGATTTAGTGATTTGGGGTAAAACTGATGCTTTGCTAAACTTGTTAGCATGTTCTTTATGTTATAGTTATCTGAATAACTGTTCATATGTTACGCTAACATACCAGACACTTACCACAGTTCTGTCTGTGCCTCATGTAGCTGAAGGTGTTAGCGTTAGCATACGTCATGTAGCTGAAGGTGTTAGCGTTAGCATACGTCATGTAGCTGAAGGTGTTAGCGTTAGCATACGTCATGTAGCTGAAGGTGTTAGCGTTAGCATACGTCATGTAGCTGAAGGTGTTAGCGTTAGCATACGTCATGTAGCTGAAGGTGTTAGCGTTAGCATACGTCATGTAGCTGAAGGTGTTAGGGTTAGCATACGTCATGTAGCTGAAGGTGTTAGCGTTAGCATACGCCATGCAGCTGAAGGTGTTAGCGTTAGCATAAGTCATGTAGTTGAAGGTGTTAGCGTTAGCATACGTCATGTAGCTGAAGGTGTTAGCGTTAGCATACGTCATGTAGTTGAAGGTGTTAGCGTTAGCATACGTCATGTAGCTGAAGGTGTTAGCGTTAGCATACGTCATGTAGCTGAAGGTGTTAGCGTTAGCATACGTACACCTATTCACCATGTTCTCTCATCTGTTATTATTTTAAACTGAATTTAAAGAGGAAATGTCTGTTCTTGGTCTTGGATTTTATCAAATAAATTTCCCCCAAAAATGCGACTTATATATGTTTTTTCAATTTTTTTCACAATAGACTCCAGGGAGGCTTATAGTCCAGAATATATGGTAATACAAGAATGACATGCGTTTAAGAACACTACAGGGTGAAACAGGATGTGTTGTTCGTGGAGGAAGTTGTGTTACTTCCATGGACAACACCAAAGTACATTTCTGACATGTTAGAGCAGGGACCGGCCTCCTGCTGGTGCCAGAGTGAGGACTAAACATGGACCGGCCTCCTGCTGGTGCCAGAGTCAGGACTAAACATGGACCGGCCTCCTGCTGGTGCCAGAGTCAGGACTAAACATGGACCGGCCTCCTGCTGGTGCCAGAGTCAGGACTAAACATGGACCGGCCTCCTGCTGGTGCCCAGAGTCAGGACTAAACATGGACCGGCCTCCTGCTGGTGCCAGAGTCAGGACTAAACATGGACCGGCCTCCTGCTGGTGCCAGAGTCAGGACTAAACATGGACCGGCCTCCTGCTGGTGCCAGAGTCAGGACTAAACATGGACCGGCCTCCTGCTGGTGCCAGAGTCAGGACTAAACATGGACCGGCCTCCTGCTGGTGCCCAGAGTCAGGACTAAACATGGACCGGCCTCCTGCTGGTGCCAGAGTCAGGACTAAACATGGACCGGCCTCCTGCTGGTGCCAGAGTCAGGACTAAACATGGACCGGCCTCCTGCTGGTGCCAGAGTCAGGACTAAACATGGACCGGCCTCCTGCTGGTGCCAGAGTCAGGACTAAACATGGACCGGCCTCCTGCTGGTGCCCAGAGTCAGGACTAAACATGGACCGGCCTCCTGCTGGTGCCAGAGTCAGGACTAAACATGGACCGGCCTCCTGCTGGTGCCAGAGTCAGGACTAAACATGGACCGGCCTCCTGCTGGTGCCAGAGTCAGGACTAAACATGGACCGGCCTCCTACTGGTGCCAGAGTCAGGACTAAACATGGACCGGCCTCCTGCTGGTGCCAGAGTCAGGACTAAACATGGACCGGCCTCCTGCTGGTGCCAGAGTCAGGACTAAACATGGACCGGCCTCCTGCTGGTGCCAGAGTCAGGACTAAACATGGACCGGCCTCCTGCTGGTGCCAGAGTCAGGACTAAACATGGACCGGCCTCCTGCTGGTGCCAGAGTCAGGACTAAACATGGACCGGCCTCCTGCTGGTGCCAGAGTCAGGACTAAACATGGACCGGCCTCCTGCTGGTGCCAGAGTCAGGACTAAACATGGACCGGCCTCCTGCTGGTGCCAGAGTCAGGACTAAACATGGACCGGCCTCCTGCTGGTGCCAGAGTCAGGACTAAACATGGGGAATCTGCATTTTTTCCCCGTTTCCTAAATCATTATGAAATATTTTGTACCTTCTGCTCTAAGAATAAACTTGATGTAAATTATCGCGGTCTTGCAAATGTTTTGGGTAAAAAAACAAACAAAAACACATGATGTTTTCCACATTGTGCAGAGCATCGTCCCAGTTTGTAACCACACTTCTTTGCCAAAGCCATCTTGCTCATAAATAATTTGCTGCTGGCAAATCAAAACATGTGTGAATAAAACAAAACGTGCTCAAGATGAACTAGCAAAATCTCAAAAAGGCTCAGTTCTTGATACAAATGTTGATGACGCAATAATTATCACAAACACACATTTTAAATACAATAATCATGTAGTTTTCTCCATTCTAAACCGATTTATGTGAATTTTTATGAGAAAACAACAATATTTTGCACAGTATATACAAACACATTTCACCATTAACATGATTATACTGAAGATAAAGATGTAATTGAAGATTTTGCCGTTGTCGTTTATAATGTTACTTCCTGGTTGGAGAATGCTTTATGCTGTAAATGTAACGAATGCCCGGGGTAATACTTGACGGATTGGAGGACTTTTCAAGTTTTTATTACGGGATTAATATTTACACAAACCCTGAGAAAATGTCCCTTTGCTGCATTATCACACGCATTATCCAACTAAACAAAGTAATAGTTAATTAGACAAATATAACAAGTCATATTCACTTTAAAGGACAAATATGCATTTTTGTATCATTATTGGCCTTTAAACATGCTCATGAGTATCTTTACTTTGGCATTTCATGTTTTAGAACAAACAAACAAAAAACACTATAACTTTGCTACAGCCTTGGAAGATTTCAGAGTAATTGAGCGTTGGCTCCATCTACAGGCTGCAGAGGGAATTACACAATTTAAAAAACAAAACCGCTTTAGTGGTTTAAGCCGCGCAGTTGCAATGATCGTGATTAGACGGGTGAAATTCACAGAACGAGTCTTAAAAACGGCACAGAAGATTCTCAGAGTGACATCACAGATCGAGAAAACACCAGTTATGGAGGAGATTCAGAACGGAGTGTTTTGGACGCTCGGAGGGGAGAGGGTTTTCTAACCAGGATTCATCAAACTAGAGTAAATGAAGCTAAATGCTACTGCAGGTGTGTTTTGTCCTTTAAAGTCAACACGTTCCAATCTAGTTTGATAAAAGTTTAATCAGATAAGTGTTCCTTTGTAGAGTGACCCATCATGACTTTGTAGAGTGACCCATCATGACTTTGTAGAGTGACCCATCATGACTTTGTAGAGTGACCTATCATGACTTTGTAGTGACCCATCGTGACTTTGTAGAGTGACATATCATGACTTTGTAGAGTGACCCATCATGACTTTGTAGAGTGACCTATCATGACTTTGTAGAGTGACCCATCATGACTTTGTAGAGTGACCTATCATGACTTTGTAGAGTGACCCATCGTGACTTTGTAGAGTGACCTATCATGACTTTGGAGAGTGACCTATCATGACTTTGTAGTGACCCATCGTGACTTTGTAGAGTGACCCATCATGACTTTGTAGAGTGACCAATCATGACTTTGTAGAGTGGCCCATCATGACTTTGTAGAGTGACCCATCATGACTTTGTAGAGTGACCAATCATGACTTTGTAGAGTAACCCATCATGACTTTGTAGAGTGACCTATCATGACTTTGTAGAGTGGCCCATCATGACTTTGTAGAGTGACCCATCATGACTTTGTAGAGTGACCCATCATGACTTTGTAGAGTGACCCATCATGACTTTGTAGAGTGACCTATCATGACTTTGTAGAGTGACCCATCATGACTTTGTAGAGTGACCAATCATGACTTTGTAGAGTAACCCATCATGACTTTGTAGAGTGACCTATCATGACTTTGTAGAGTGGCCCATCATGACTTTGTAGAGTGACCCATCATGACTTTGTAGAGTGACCCATCATGACTTTGTAGAGTGACCCATCATGACTTTGTAGAGTGACCCATCATGACTTTGTAGAGTGACCTATCATGACTTTGTAGAGTGACCCATCATGACTTTGTAGAGTGACCCATCATGACTTTGTAGAGTGACCCATCATGACTTTGTAGAGTGACCCATCATGACTTTGTAGAGTGACCTATCATGGGTTTTGTACCCTGAGAAGGGCTCGTTTATGTCAGAAGTTTAAGTGGGATTGGCCAGCGGCGAGAAGTCCGTCCCCTTTGTCCGTTTGCTGAGAGACGGTGGCCTCTTTGGTCCAAAGTTAAGACGCTCGAGGTGCAAAGGCAAAATGTGAGTAGAGAAGGACATGGGAGAGAGAGGGAGGAGAGGGAAGGAGGAGAGAGAGAGAGAGAGAGAGAGAGAGAGAGAGAGAGAGAGAGAGAGAGAGAGAGAGAGAGAGAGAGAGAGAGAGAGAGAGAAGAGAGAGAGAGGAGAGAGAAGGAAGAGAGGGAGAGCAGAGAGAGGAGAGAGAAGGAGGAGAGAGAGGGAGGAGAGAGAAGGAGAGGGAGGAGAGGGGAGGAGAGAGAAGTAGAAGAGAGAGAATAGGGGGTGGAGAGGAAAGAGAGAGAGGGATAGGAGGGAGTAGAACGTTTAGAGAGATGAAAGGAAGAGAGACATGGAAGGGATAAAATATGAGAGGGCAGAGAAGATAAAAAAGGGAGAGGGAAGAGCGATATTGGGAGACATGAGACATAATAAAAGATTTAGGAAGAACTGTAAAGGGAGAGAGGAAGAGAAAGAGAGAAACAGATGGAGAGATGGTAGAGAGGGAGAGATGTAGTCATGGAGGACAAAGTCAGAAAGTAGGCAAGGGGCAAACACACGCCTACGGGGCCTGTCAAGGAAACTAGGACACGAGGAAGGAGAGAGAGAGAGGAAAGGAACTGAAGGAGAGAGAGAGGAAAGGAACTGAAGGAGAGAGAGAAGGGGGAGAGAAGAAGAAGAAAGGAAGTGAAGGCGAGAAAAGAAAGGGAGAAAGAGAGGGGTTAAGATGAGGGGCCAGACGGGGAGGGAAGAGAGAAAGGAGATGGAGGAAGAGAAGGACGTGGAAGAGGAGAGAGAAGGAGACAGGAGAGAGAGGGAGAGAGTGACGTAGAGAAGGAGAAAAAGTACAGTAGAAGAGGAGGGGAAATGAGGGATGAGATATGAAAGAAGAAGACGAGAGCAAGAGGGAGGAGACAGATGGCAGAGGAGAGAGGGAGAGGAGACAGAGGAGGAGACGAAGTGAAGTAGAGAAGGAGAAAGAAGAGAGAGAGGAGGAGAGAAAGAGGAAGGAGACTGAGAAGGAGAAAAGAGAGGGGAAAGGAGAGAGGAGACAGAAGAGTGAAGTGGGAGGAGGAGAAAGAAGAGGCAGAGGAAGGAGGGAGGAGATGGAGGAGGAGAGAGGTCAGGAGAGAGTCATAAGACGGACAAGGAGATGAAAGAAAGACGGAGGAGTCCAACAGGGGAGGAAAGGACAGGAGGAGAGAAGAAGAGGAGTTAGGAGACAAGGGAGGAGAGACGCAGAAGAGAATGAGAGGGAGGAGAGGAGGAGAGAGGGGTACAGAGAGAGAGAGCGAGGCGGAGGGGAAAACAAGCAGGGATACACTGTAAAGAAAGATAGAAACGGGGGAGGAGAGAGAGGAGAGAGAGGAAAGAGGGGAGAGAGAGGAAAGAGAGGAGAGAGAGGAAAGAGAGGAGAGAGAGGAAAGAGAGGAGAGAGAGAGAGGAAAGAGAGGAGAGAGAGGAAAGAGGGGAGAGAGAGGAGAGAGGGGAAATAGAGGAGAGAGAGGAAAGAGAGGAGAGAGAGAGGAAAGAGGGGAGAGAGAGGAGAGAGAGGAGAGAGAGGAAAGAGGGGAAATAGAGGAGAGAGAGGAAAGAGAGGAGAGAGAGAGGAAAGAGAGGAGAGAGAGGAAAGAGGGGAGAGAGAGGAGAGAGGGGAAATAGAGGAGAGAGGAAAGAGAGGAGAGAGAGAGGAAAGAGGGGAGAGAGAGGAGAGAGAGGAGAGAGAGGAGAGAGGGGAAAGTACACACGGGGGAGAAAAGGTGTGATGGATGGAGTCTGTTTGCTCCTCCCGCACGTCTCCTCTGGTTCTCTCCGTCAGAGCCTCAGAGCTGTGCAGTGCGGCAAAGGGCGCCGCGGCAACGCAACAACTGCAACGCGACGAGCGCAAACACAACAACTGCAACACATGATAAACACAACAACTGCAACACACGATAAACGCAACAACTGCAACATACGATAAACGCAACAACTGCAACACACTACGAGAGCAAACGCAAAAACTGCAACACACGATAAACGCAACAACTGCAACACACGACGAGCGCAAACGCAACAACTGCAACACACGATAAACGCAACAACTGCAACGCGACGAGCGCAAACGCAACAACTGCAACATACGATAAACGTAACAACTGCAACGCAACAACCGCAACACGACGAGCGCAAACGCAACAACTGCAACACACGATGAGCGCAACAACTGCAACACACAATGAGCGCAACAACTGCAACACACGATGAGCGCAACAACTGCAACACACGATGAGCGCAACAACTGCAACACACGATGAGCGCAAACTTAACAAATGCAACGCAACAACTGCAACACACGAGCGCAAATGCAACAACTGCAACACACGATGAGCGCAAACGTAACAAATGCAACGCAACAATCACAACACGACGAGCGCAAACGCAACAACTCCAACACACGTTGAGCGCAAATGCAACAACCGTAACACGACGAGCGCAAACGCAACAACTGCAACACACGATGAGCGCAAATGCAACAACCGCAACACGACGAGCGCAAACGCAACAACTGCAACACACGATGAGCGCAAATGCAACAACCGCAACACGACGAGCGCAAACGCAACAACTGCAACACACGATGAGCGCAAACGTAACAAATGCAACGCAACAACTGCAACACACGATGAGCGCAAATGTAACAAATGCAACGCAACAACACGACGAGCGCAACGCAACAACTGCAACGCAACAACACGACGAGCGCAACGCAACAACTGCAACACACGATGAGCGCAAACGTAACAACCGCAATTCAAAAAACGACTATTGCAACATTCAATTTACATTGTTCCATTATCTCTAACTTAAAGCTGACGCTAACCGATGCTAAAGCTAACATTGACACCAGATTGAAAATAATCTATAATCGGAACGTTCTTGAATAGTTTCAGAATCGTCTCGACCTAAACCACTGTAAGACCACATGGTCATAACAAAGAAAGTACTAACGTACGTCATGAATATCGGGTTAATCCATAATCCTGATTATTCATGTCACAATGTAATCGTAAAAACTAAAATATCATAGTGACAATTTTAGAAGCAAAATTAAGTATTTTTTGTTCAATCTGGCGCTTAAAAAATAAGACTTAAATGTAAATAATGTTTTTTTAATCTGACTGTTTTTGTCACATTTAACTTGATTTTGTCCATCAGGAAGTTAAATTACGTAAAAAGAAAGAAAATTAAAAAATTTCACTGTTGTTTAGTCAAAATAATTGTGAACAAATTATGTTTTTTCCCACAATAATCACAACACTAACACGTCCTCATAAACCACCATTATCGTGTGTTAAAAATGGCATTCTACCGTCTGTTAAAGAGCATTTTATTAATTACTATCGACGTATTGAGCCTTTTATTTAGTAGTAGTTTTGAAATCAACTTTAGTAACGTCACAAACTGAAAATGTCTAAATTATTTACGTCTTTGAAATTGCAATATAATGTCCTCCACAAACAAACAAACGTGATCATAACCAGCTCGTTTACAGTGACGAGGATAAAGTGAGGAAAGATATTTTAAACTTTTTTTGCATTTAAACATTTAGTTACATATAAACATAAAAGCCATAAAGGTCTGAAGAGCGAGCGAGAGGGCGTACGTGACACAGATCTGACTCGGTCGTACAATTCGGACGTCCAGTTTTATCCCTGACCCGATTTTAAAAGGCATCAAAACCGCAGTAATACGCCTCTGCTTTGGAAATTTCAAAAATGTCCAAAATGCAGCGCTGAAAGAACTACTTAATTCTTGAAAATATAAAAATATTCATTAAATTGAAAAATACATACTGTGTTGTTTACAGTTTTATGTTGTATATTTTTGTCTTGATTGTAATGTTATGTTAATTTTTGTAGTATTTACTTGGCGCAAAAATAAATAAATAAAATAAATAAAATAAATAAAATAAATAAAATAAATAAAATAAATAAAATAAATAAAATAAATAAAATAAATAAAATAAATAAAATAAATAAAATAAATAAAATAAATAAAATAAAGCATTCGCAAGGGAATAATTGAATGGGCAAAATGAAGAGTAGAGGTTTTATTGATGAACTAAATGACTTAACACCTCGTTCCAAAACAGGTGTCGTTTGTAAAGTGTGTATTCCAAATGTAGACATAATTTTAAATTGGAAAAGTGAATATTAATTCCAAAGTGACCAAAAACATGTTACACAAATATATATATAATATGTCCACTTTTGAGGTTATTTTAAGTCATCCAAGTACAATATCACCAAGAAATAGTAATAATCCTAAGCATGCAGTTATAGTTTTAATACATTATTCATTGTTTTATGCTGATTATTTCCCTTATCGTTTCAATAACAGTGGATTGTTCTCAAGCGACATCACTTTGATCAAATATGAGGCTTTTTATGAAGACCATTTGCTAAATAATTTGCCGTTGCCCTTTAACCACGCACTAGTTTTACACAGAAGTGGCACTAAAAGTCACAGCAGCATTTCACGGCATTGTTCGTCCACTCACTCTGTCACACGCCACATTTACACATACTTATACAATATGTTAATGCTTTGTCACGCCAAGGTCCGCTATGATCATTATCTGGACAATACGGACTCTAAAACACATACGAAAACACCTTTTTACAACAAAAACAGCTGCAATATTAAGTCAAAATGTCATTAAAACATAAACAATGTCTGACTTTGCTGAATAGTACACTTTATTACTAAATATTCTCTCTCTAGAAGCCTTCATTCAACATATTTCAGCCTTTATTGAGTTGAGAGTGCGTTTAAAAAGTCTAAAAAGTGAACAATAGAAATGTTGTTAATTGCTTGCCCGGTTGACTATTAAAATATTTGTAATCTGGACAATACTGACTCTAAATCACACAAAAACGCCTTTTTACAACAAAAACAGCTGCGTTATTAAGTCAAAATGTCATTAAAACATAAACAATTTCTGATTTTGATGAATATTACACTTTATTACTAACTATTTTGGTAAAAAGTGTATTTAAAAGTCTCAGTGTAGCAAAGAAATACTGTAATTGTTGATAATAATCATTAGTTGCCACAGTATGGTATAAAACTGTCTTCTATCTATTCAATTCCAGTCAGTTTTATTGTCAAAAATTAGGGATGTGATAAAATAGTGACGCAATATTCAATTTAATGTTACAGTATCAATATCGTGAGTCGCTGTATTGATTTAGGTATATTTTACACATTCTTAGAAATACATTTGACGTATTCACTGTCAGAAATACTGTTGTTAAAATGTATTTGGCATTTCTTTTTTACATTTTTTTTTTATGTTGTTAATGTCAATAGTTTGTTTCTCACCGAAAAATGTAATAATAAAGTAATAAATATTGACGTCTCGTAGAATAGCATATGCATTTGATCAATTATTGTGTGTATTGTTAAATTAATTGTGACTTGATCGTAGCGTGAGCCGTGTGAAGTGTAGAAAAATACTCTTAGGTCTTTCTGTGTCACTTTAAACAGCTTTTACTGTTCAAAACTCACCAATATTGGGATGTTTTAGGAGACGGCAGATCCGCGCTTCTCTCTCCAGCTTTTGATGATCTGTGAAAAGAAACAAGGATTAGAGATTTAGCCAGACATGAAATCAAACGACTCGATCGTCTGCAGCTCGATCCCGGCGAGAGAGAAGGTCGCGTTCGAGGCCGGTCGTTTGCCGTCCTCGTTAGGTCCGTTCTTGTGGTCAAATTCAGGATATTTTCAGTTTTCTGGTTTTAGACTGAAGCGTTTACTCAAAAACAACAAAAACCTGGACAGAGAAAGGTCATGTCGCGTTAGGAAGACCAGTTGCAGTATCTTTTCCCACCCGTTTACCCCTTCCCCCTTTTTATTTGTATCATTTCATTTTTTTGTTTATTTTTTTAATTAATTCTATAGTCATTATTATTATTTCATTTTAATTAAATACAGTTTATTATTACTATCATTATTCATTTATTTTTTATTATATAGTTTATTATTATCATCATTATTTCATTTTATATAATTTTTTGTTGTTGTATTTTCTGTATAACTTGTGTGTCGCTATCGTCATTGTCTCACTAAAAAGAAAAATATAAATAAATACAAATTTAAAAAGAGCAGTTGTCATAAACATTCCGTTCCGATGTCGTTTATCAGCCACAAAACAAGCAACACATCAACCTTTAACCGACTTTTTCAACGCTTTTGATGAAAAAAACGACAATGTATGTTTCCGTCCCTTTTTTCTGTCCATTTTTAACAGCTTTAATCGCACACGTTTCACTCAATATTCAAAATGTGCGTATATTCAAAACAACAATCACAATATAATGCATTTTCCAATTCATCTCCACCTCTAAGCAGGACGTGGTTTGAACATCGAGCTGCTGCGTATGAACTCGATCCCACGATAAAATGAGAAAACATCTTCAACTGTCGAGTGTCATCTTTAAATCTTTAAAAAATCGAGTTACACAACATTAAACTATGACACCGCCGCCGCATTAGCCCTTCGAGGTCTGGCTCTCCCGTCTCGTTAGTCGACTCCGACCTCGTTGCCGGGGTCAGGGGTCGCCGCGGGCCGTCCTTCGCCGACTTTGCCGCCGGCCGAGGCTCCGAGTCGGCCGGCGAAAGGAAAAAATACAAACAGAAGGACGGCGCAGCAGAGGGAGACGGGAAGACGCTGGAGGAAATGTGGAGACGACGGTTTGGAGACGACATGATCAACTCAAAATGTCCAAAAAAGAATAGACAATTTCAGATTTGTATCAATAATAGACTTATTCATAAATATTCTCCATCTAGAAGATTTCAATCACCATAATTCAACCTTTATTTGGTCAAAAATGTATTAAAAAGTGTCAATGTTAAACAGAAATAACTGTTTGACGAATGGAAAACATGATCACGGACTAAAGTTACATCCCTTTGGCTAAATATTGCTAATTACAGCAGTCTGGCCGTTAATTATTGCGCTATTTTACATTTTAACACAATTATTGAAGTTATTTTACGACAAAAACGTTCATGCCTTTGTTTTTTAGACAAAACGGAGACAAAGCTGAGACTAAAATGAGGCAAATTTAGACTGATTTTATTCACAATTTTCTTTATTCAGCCTTTTCTTTTACAGTTCTCATTGTAAAAACACGTTTCTGTCAGATTGTGTCACTGCGAAATACTTAGTTTGTTGTGGAATCAATACTTTTGCGAATTATTATATTATTGTGAGGCACGACGTTTCTACAACTGCACATTTTATTCAGATGTGCACATTGCGATTCGGACATTGTTAAGGCTAAAAGCAACTCATAAACCATAAATCCATCCAAATTATCCTGAAATATTAATAACTTTGACTTAAGACAAGTTGGCGCTTTTAGTAGTTCAACAGATCGTGTAAAAACTACGTAAAAGACCACAATTTCAGAGCTAAAGGCTAACCAACTTAGCTGTAACGGCTCAAATCAAACAATAACGCACAAGACGGTGCTCAAATCAACCAAAATATGGATCAAACCATGTCAAAGTATCAATCCGGACAGTATTATTACAACTGTGAAGCAAATCAAGGTTTGAATGTGATTTTCTGCTTTTGTCGTCATTAGCGCTGAGTAGACGTTAGCGACATTAGCGCAACACCACATTTCTAACCGCAGAGGTTCAACGGCAGCACAGGGGCATCTTCACAGACAGCAGGGGCAGTAGAGAGCAGCTGAAGAGAAAAAAAACAGCAAGAGTACTATGAATATTTTAACTGCCGGGTGTCAAACTTTATACAAAGGCAGCCATGTTGGATTGTCTAACTCGGACAAACTCCAGGTTCTGAAATGTTGTTTCCAGAAGAACTTCCGCAAGTTCTAGTGGGAATTTACATGACAGAACTCGGAAAATCCAACTGGGAACGCGCCATAAGTAGACGCGGCGTTCAATGCTTACGCTACTTACGCTACTTAGCAACACAGCTAATCCGGTATGATTTGAAGGACTCCGGCGCCAGTCTCATGCATTTCCCCTATAGCCGTTAGCATTAGCCCCGCCAAAAACACGCAAGTTGTGAATATTCAAGAGATTGTCAACCGGTACAAACCCATGGAGCACATTTAGGTCATTGCCAAGCGCGCAAACCTTTTGACGCTTTATTTTACGTAATAATTAAGGCCAAGAAGAAAAAAAAATGGTGTGTTTCCGGTTACCCGACCGAGCTGGATTTGTAAATAAAGAAAACCCGATCTTAAACATTTTATCGCATATTTACCGGCCGTACGTTTCGAGAATGTCAAATTGTGAGAGCGAATCCAAAAGCTGTGAGGATCATAAAATATGAAAAATAGGTGTACGTATGCTAACGCTAACACCTTCAGCTACATGACGTATGCTAACGCTAACACCTTCAGCTACATGACGTATGCTAACGCTAACACCTTCAGCTACATGACGTATGCTAACGCTAACACCTTCAGCTACATGACGTATGCTAACGCTAACACCTTCAGCTACATGACGTATGCTAACGCTAACACCTTCAGCTACATGAGGCACAGACAGAACTGTGGTAAGTGTCTGGTATGTTAGCGTAACATCTGAACAGTTATTCAGATAACTATAGCATAAAGAACATGCTAACAAGTTTAGCAAAGCATCAGTTTTACCCCAAATCACTAAATCCACTGAATTCTTCTTCCTCTGTGTCACTTCTAAACAACTCCACAAACTCCAGAGAAAGAGGAAGTGCAGGTTCTTCTTCTGCGTCGCTTAGAGCCTAGAGCGCCCTCTTGTGGTTGTCAGTGCGAAAATAACGAATATCATCACATATAAGTCGCTCTGGAGTATAAGTCGCACCCTGGCCAAAACTATGAAAAAAGGTGCGACTTATAGTCCGAAAACTACGGTAGTTTGACCTGGCACATGTCCAGACCTACGTGTACGCACTAATCCCATGCCGGCCCTGTATAGTTACTGTATTGGATTTCACCCTTGTTGCTCGTCTGTCACTCGGGACACGTGTGAGGATGTGTTCGGGCCCCGGACGGCTCCCGTCTTCTGCGCTCCGGTGTGGGTTACAAAAAACTGGACACACAATAAGGACTCGAGCTGAACCGTGGTCTAATTACACCTCTGACGCAGAACGGAGAGAGAAAGAGAGAGGGAGAGGGGGAGAGGAGGGTAATAATTGTGACTAATCAACTATAAAAGGAAACGTATTATGATTCAAGTACAAAAATATAGCGCAAGAAGCTCATTATAGTTTACATTCTGTTCATTGTCAATCAAATAAAGAAATGAATACCTATTACATGTGGGCACTATATCAAAATGTACATGATATTTTCTTGTTTTGAAGTATATAGTTTATAGTCAAAAAATGCTTCAAAGTGATCATATAAAAATAAAAAAAGTAGAGTTAAAAACATTTAAATAAGGTTATTAACAGCAGCGTTGTGGGCCTTTATTCGTTTAGTTAGTGAATCGGTCGATGCAGTCTAAATTCATTTATTAGTCAACTGTTTAATCATAATCTTAATAATTTTGATTATAAGGATGTATTTGGGAGAGCAGCAGAAAGAAGGCATGAAGTGAGTCATCTGAAGATTTGGGAGTAAATCTCGAGTATAATCTGCCTTTTTTGGGTCTGATTGTAGAAACACTGCGGTGGGCGTGGTCTCAGGTGATGTTTGGGTCAGACTAGAAAAACTGCGGTGGGCGTGGTCTCAGGTGACGTTTGGGTCAGACTGTAGAAACACTGCGGTGGGCGTGGTCTCAGGTGACGTTTGGGTCAGAGTGTAGAAACACTGCGGTGGGCGTGGTCTCAGGTGACGTTTGGGTCAGACTGTAGAAACACTGCGGTGGGCGTGGTCTCAGGTGACGTTTGGGTCAGACTGTAGAAACACTGCGGTGGGCGTGGTCTCAGGTGACGTTTGGGTCAGACTGTAGAAACACTGCGGTGGGCGTGGTCTCAGGTGACGTTTGGGTCAGACTGTAGAAACACTGCGGTGGGCGTGGTCTCAGGTGACGTTTGGGTCAGAGTGTAGAAACACTGCGGTGGGCGTGGTCTCAGGTGACGTTTGGGTCAGACTGTAGAAACACTGTGGTGGGCGTGGTCTCAGGTGACGTTTGGGTCAGACTGTAGAAACACTGCGGTGGGCGTGGTCTCAGGTGGTGTTTGGGTCAGACTGTAGAAACACTGCGGTGGGCGTGGTCTCAGGTGGTGTTTGGGTCAGACTGTAGAAACACTGCAGTGGGCGTGGTCTTAGGTGACGTTTGGGTCAGACTGTAGAAACACTGCGGTGGGTGTGGTCTTGGGTGACGTTTGGGTCAGAGTGTAGAAACACTGCGGTGGGCGTGGTCTCAGGTGACGTTTGGGTCAGAGTGTAGAAATACTGCGGTGGGCGTGGTCTCGGGTGACGTTTGGGTCAGAGTGTAGAAACACTGCGGTGGGCGTGGTCTCAGGTGACGTTTGGGTCAGACTGTAGAAACACTGCGGTGGGCGTGGTCTCAGGTGACGTTTGGGTCAGACAGTAGAAACACTGCGGTGGGCGTGGTCTCAGGTGACGTTTGGGTCAGACTGTAGAAACACTGCGGTGGGCGTGGTCTCAGGTGACGTACAGACTCTCAAAACTCACAAAAATAATTGTTTGACTATTCAAAAAAAAAAAACATATCACTGACTGTTAAAATAATCTAAAAAAATAAAACACACCAATTTGTATAAAATTAAGCTAAACTAGGTATAAAATTAGCCCAAATCAGGTCTAAAATGAACTAAAACCAGGTTTAAAATTAGGCAAAATTAGGTCTAAAATGAGACCAAACCAGGTTTCAAATTAGCCCTAAACCAGGTCTAAAATTAGCCCTAAACCAGGTCTAAAATGAACCCTAAAACAGGTTAAAATGAAGCTAAACTAAGTATAAAATAAAGCTAAACTATGTATAAAATGAGCCGGGTCTAAAAACAATCTAAAAAAACAATCTAAAAAAATAAAACGCACTGATTTGGCTGGCTTTACACTACGTTGGCGCGGTGTTGCTAATTCATTCAGTCTCATCCTTGGCCACGACGGCGAGGGACGAAAGCCGAATACAATTACTCGCTGCCGCTTTCTAATTGGCCCATTGCTGCTTGTAAACAAAGAGGCGGAGTCTACTGTGGGGCTGGCTGCAGGATCCGTCGCAACCGAGTGAGGAACGCACTCTCCACGTGGCCTTGTACCATTTTAAAACGTGTAGCTTCCACAAACACGTTCCACGCACATTTAGCGAGGTGTCTTTTCTGTCCAGCAGGAAGGTCGAGCGCCCGTCTCCCCGGCCGCCGTCTCAAAGCCGACGGGTCAAATCCTCCGCGACAGGTCAAATCCTCCAGCTACAGTGGTCCTGATAAGGCCGAGGTCGAGATCTGGAGATGGGCGCCGTGGCCGACTGCTCCCGACAGGTTTGACCCCGACGGCGTTGAAGGATGAGTCAAAGAAAATGACGAGGAGATGACATTTCCCTACAGGGGGACGATAACGTGCACCTTAACCTTATACGTTGGAGCCAGGATCGTGTCTCGGCGACTTCTGACGGACAGATGAAGGAATCAGAGGAACACATGGTCCCGTTTGTGCCAAAACAAACACGATTTGTGAGAAACAAAAAAACAAAAAACACTGATCTGAGAAACACATTATGTCTTCCGCATTTGAGAGCCGTCTGGTACAAAGAACCGAGCGGCTGTGACAGAGTGGCACTCGCAAAGGACGAGATATCCTGCTTTTTATCGAAAACTCGTTACGTGCGGTTTAGACTTGGACGACAAATATGTTCTGAATTTATGAGTTTCTGGTGTTTGTTTATCAGCTTGTGTCTCGGTCATACACAACGAGAAGGTCAAGGACCAACCAGGTCTAAAATGAGGCCAAACCAGGTCTAAAATGAGCCCAACTAGGTCTAACATGAGCCCAAACTAGGTCTAACATGAGCCCCGAACCAGGTCTAAAATGAGTCTTGAACCAGGTCTAAAATGAGTCTTGAACCAGGTCTAAAATGAGTCTTAAACCAGGTCTAAAATAGGCCCAAACCAGGTCCAAAATGAGTCTTAAACCAGGTCTAAAATGAGCTCAAACCAGGCCTAAAATGAAACTTTAACCTCTACAAAATAAAATGCTTTCTTGCAAATACTTTTGAAACTATGTATATTCACGCTGCAAATTCAATGACTGAAATGGTATTTTCCTCAACAAAGACTAAACTCACCTTGAACCATCCGTACACTACACGCCAATCATCGTTGGAAGGTTTTTTAAACTCAAAGTAACTATTTCCATGACCAGAGGAGGAGAAACAGACAGTAGTACAAGAGCGAGAGAGAGAAACTCTTCTCCTGCTCCTGCATTAATTAATTTGGATCGTGAGAGGAAGAACTTATTACATGTTATTGACCGCGAGGAGCTTTTTCTTAATTGCGCAGAATCAAAAGCGACGTGAAGCGGCCGCGGCAGAGCGAAGTCATCCGCCGCTCCCGCTCGGTTTTGTTTTGGGGTCTCGTTTTTTGGCCCGCGCGTGAAGCCGGTAATGGGAGGAGACACGCCGCTTTTCTTAAACGGCCGCGGCGTATGGGGTCAAGTAAACGCTTCCCGACAAGTGTTATAGAGCGATTATACGGCGGAGAGCGCCGGGGATGCGGTTCTGATTAAGACGCCGTGAAGCAGGTCGTAAACGACTCATAATCATGTTGATTTATGACGACGCTGGGCTGTTTGTTAAAGCAAGTCATGTCTATGTGTACTGTTGAAGTACCGTATTTTCTGTACTATAAGTTGCCCTGGAGTATAAGTTGCACCAGCCAAAAAATGCATAATTGAGAAAAAAAAAAAACATGTATAAGTCGCACTGGAGTATAAGTCACATTTTGGGGGATATTTATTTTATTACATTTGATACATTTAATCTTGAAATGCAATTTAAAATAATAACAGATTAGAGACCATGGTAATAAAGAGTACAATATAATCCTAAAATTCTAGTTCATACATTTGTGAGATACTGATAAATGGATACTGTGTTGTAGAGTGTTGGAGATATGTAAAGTCAGAATATCAAGTGTATCATCTAGAATCAAAACTATTAAAAATGACAGCATAAAAAGGTGATAAGTTTTAAAAAAAAAGATGTCTTATAATATAATGTCCAAAAAAGAGCATAAAGTGATATTTCTGCACGTTTGCGTTTTACTTTACAATCCATTCTGGTTTTGTTCAATAATGTAACCTTAACCTGGACATTTTAGCACATTCCTGATGCAGTGATAAATATTGTCGGACTATAATTTGAGATGGTGCACGAAACACACATAGATTTGTCAGTATCGCCCACTCCTACTGTGAAGCATCGTTTTGTTTCATCCACACACGTTTGAGGCCACTACGCAGCTAAACATCAATGCTAGCAGCTACCGTTTCACCCCACAGTGCACAGAAAGAACATGCAAACTCGACATGCAAACTCGACATGCAAACTCGACACACAAATACTCCACGCAGTAAACGCTTTCTACGATGCGAGAAAGCAAATTAACTTAAGTGTATACAAGAACGTGAACACAACCACACTGAATATATCCTTCAGCTGCCGATCAAACCACCGTTAGCGTCACTACTTCCTGTCCTCCGCCTCGCTGGGGTTTTTTGCAGAATCACGCTACAACAACTTTATAAATACTTAAAGATCCTGCAGTGGAGCGCGAGCTGCGGGTGAATGTCACTGACAACACTTTAAAGACTTCATAAATAAGATGAATACTTCCCCGGCGGACACTCCTGTTGTCTAAGTGAAGTAAGGTATTGATCAAAACAATTAGGTAGTCCTTACTTTATTTTCTATATTGTATTTATTCTTATTTTTTTATATTGTATTTATTCTTTATATTGTATTTATTATTTTTTATATTGGATGTATTATTATTTTATGTGTTATTATTTTTATTATCAGTTATGTTTTAATTATTATTATTATTATATTATTATTTTTTTTTTTTTTTTTAGAGTTTGCAAACTAGATCCAAGGTTTTTTGGACAAAATTCTTAGAAAAATGTCAGCGTAATCCCTCATTAGTCCTTATTATCATTATGATTTTTCTCTTTTTTTTTCTCAATGTTTTAATAAGAGTTAGCATTAGCTGTGAGAAACGTTTAGCCAACGCTCTGCTGTGCACAACCATTTCCGGTAAAAATGGGATTACCGCGTGTTTACGGCCAAACGGTCAAACGGTATCCAAATTAAGGCAAAATTGGTGAAACAATATTTAATTACTCTGATGCAAAACAAACACAAAGCACCAAAGAGAAGAGGATTACAGGCTGGTGAACAAAGCTTTAATAATGACTTTAAAGGCGCATGCTGTTAGCCATTAGCCGTTAGCATCTGCAGCCCTGTCCACTCGATACAACTCACTTTAACCATTTACATTATTCAAGGGCTTCCTCTGAGTGGAAAAGACAAATGCATGACTCAAACCAAAGCGCTTGAAAATGCAACACTGATGAAAAGATAAATTAGTTAAATGATAAGTTAAATGTTTTGTTTTGTGTCGCCGCTGAATGGTACAAAAGCAAAATAAAAAAGCTAAAAACCGCCACTTATAATGCGAAAAAACAAACCCAAGTTTCCAAAAATAGAAGCCCAGCATCACTATAAAGAAGTGGACTTGGCAAATCTGTCTATTATAAAAGTAAAGCTCTGTTCAAACTTATTATTGTAAATCTCATTGCTAATGTCATGTTTCATATATCGTCTTAAGCGGACCATTATTAGTATTGGCAATAGGACTGAATAATGTTTTTAAAGAGCAATAAAGTAATTATTGTAATTTTTTAATTGTTATTATTTTTCTCTTTTTTTTTTCCTCCTTTTTTTTTTTTTAAATCTAGTCAATTTTGCCTCATTTTGGTCCCAATTAAGTTGTTCATTGAGTTTTAACACATTTTCCAACATGATTTTTATTCAAATGTGTCAAAAATTTAAAAAAAATATTGCCATAAATTACTACTTTAAAAATGACAAAAAAAATTACATTACAACATTACATTACAAAAGTACATTTCATACTTCTTTCAAATCAGGCGGATTTAATGAGCAACAGTGACATTTGACGGCTGAAGTGAAGCCACCACATCAGAAAAGTATCAAAATATTGCAAAAAATATGATAAAAAAAATCACAGGATTAAGCGATCCATATTTGAAACCTCTTATTTAACACAATTTGTGGAATATAAATGCCACTTATCGCCTCTCCTGATCTCCAAAAAAGCATTGAATAACTATAGTTACTTCTATATGTTTATGAAAATACCACAACCATAAAATATCATTTGTATTACCAGTCAATGTTCAGTTTGTTTTTAGACTACAGGGGGCGCCATAATCTTCTTTATCAATGAGAAAAACTGTATTCTCTCATTGAATTTAACCACTTATTTCACTTCGTGCCACCCAAACATGAAGCCAAAACCCACCGTGCCCCGCTGCTCTCATCTTTACACTGGCATTCCCTCTCCCATGATGCCTCGCTTCGCCCGTGTCCTTCCCCGTTCACTTCCTGGTCGCCCCCTCCCCCTCTTTGCTCCTCCTCAGATTACCGCCGTGTTTACCAGAGCTTTAGGGACTTACGCGGCCGGCCACGCGTCGGGTCACAGCCGCGCCGCCGGACTAAAAAAGGCACACGCTGGCGACCCGCCGGGGAGTCGGACCCTCCGCGCTGCGGTCAGCGAGAGCGCGGCGGGATTCACTGCCAACGGAGTCACAGTTCAAGAATACAGATGAGCCAAGAACAGATTGTAATCGTGAGCAGTTCTGAGGCTAAATTAAGTCATTTCAGTTCAATGTGTACTGGAAAAAAACGTATATTTAAAGTGCTTTTTTGGCTTGAATCGACAAATCATGACTAGAAGACTACAAAAAATAATCATAGTCTCATTATTATATGGAATAGACTCGAAAATTCATATGAAAAAAATGTTTTGAACAAATACAGTGCCGTTTTTAAATCAAAATGTCTAAAAAAGAACAAACACTTTCTCATTTTCATCAATAATACCACATAATACACATAAATATTCTCTCTCAAGACACCTTCAGTCACCGTATTTCAATCTTTATTTGCTTAAAAATGCATTTTAAAAAACTCCAATAATAAATAAACGTTTAAAAAAAGTAAATAAAAGTGAATAACTGTAAAAGTCCAGTACAGAAGACTAAATGTCCCTCCATTAGGTCTAATTCTGTCACTTAATTAGTTTACAAGTCGACCTGAACGCTTGAACAACAAACGAATGATGCAAAACGCGCTGCAGGAAGCGGGAGGGGCTCGGTACTCGCTAAAAACTTGTAAAACGGGCCAAACGTTTCACCGGACGAGTGGAGGACGGCGAGCCAACTCTCGCAGCTTGGACAAGAGCCAGTTACACGCGCAAGCGGCGATGAAGGGCCTTGAACCCGCTAAATAAACTCGCTGTGGAATTGGCAAAATCCGGCCATAAATCTGACTCGAGATGCACTGACGAGACAAGACGGATCACAATTCATTCCCAAATGTCCAGCTAATTCACTTCACCTGGTTTAGGGCTCATTTTAGACCTCATTTAGGGCACATTTTAGACCTGGTTTGGGGGTCATTTTAGACCTGGTTTAGGGCTCATTTTAGACCTGGTTTAGGCTCCTTTCAGATCTGGATTAGGGCTCATTTTAGACCTGGTTTGGGGCTCATTTTAGACCTGGTTTGGGGCTCATTTTAGACCTGGTTTAGGGCTCATTGTAGACCTGGTTTGGGGCTCATTTTAGACCTGGTTTGGGGCTCATTTTAGACCTGGTTTGGGGCTCATTGTAGACCTGGTTTGGGGCTCATTTTAGACCTGGTTTGGGGCTCATTTTAGACCTGGTTATGGGCTCATTTTAGACTTGGTTTAGGCTCATTGTAGACCTGGTTTAGGCTCATTTTAGACCTGGTTTAGGGCTCATTTTAGACCTGGTTAAGGGCTCATTTTACACTTGGTTTAGGCTCATTGTAGACCTGGTTTAGGGCTCATTTTAGACCTGGTTTAGGCTCATTTTAGACCTGGTTTAGGGCTCATTTTAGACCTGGTTTAGGCTCATTGTAGACTTGGTTTAGGCTCATTTTAGACCTGGTTTGGGGCTCATTTCTGACCTGGGTAAGACCTGATATAGTCAGTTGGGCTTTACTATTAAAACCAGCGCAAGGAAACAAATGGTAGAAACAAAACAAAAAAATTGTACTAACTTAACATCTAGAATCTGTAAGAAAAACTCGGCTGTACATTTGTGATGTGTTGTGTAACGCAGCTTTAGTCCCAATGCAGCGTTCAAGTGTTTACACATCGGATTACTTACTTACTATAAAACCCTATTATTTTAATGTGCATGTTGTCTGTCTGTGGCCCCTTGGCTGCAGGGATGGAACAAAATGAAAAAAATAACTACTGCATTACACCACACACACTCGAACACACACACACGAAGCTAGCACGTCCATATTAGCATTAGCCGCTGCGCTCTCGCACACAAACGCCACAAACACTACGGCGAGCAGAGACAACGCGTCGATGGGATCCGCGGCGTCTTAGGGCTTGACGAGATACATTTAGCGTAAGTGGATTAGCCTCAATATACAACCAATCCCCCTGCGCACAAAGACGAGGTAGGAGCTACGGCAGGCAGGCAAGTTTTTTTTTAATTATCATCATCATCATCATCATCATCATCATCATCATCATTATTATAATAATAATAATAATAATAATTATAATTATAATAATAATTATTATTATTATTATTATTATTAGGCCCGAGCGCCACAAGCTGGCGAGAGGCCTATTAATCTCGTAAGGCCGTGCGAAGCACGGCTGCGAAAGTGCGCATGTAGTGCGCACGAAATCGAGCGCGAAGCGCTCGCCCACTTCCAAACACTCACTAACGCACTCCTTCACTCATGCACGCCCCGTGTATACTAATTAGTAGTAGGAAAATGGAACATTACCGCTGTAAACGGGCGAAGCCCATGCAAAAGTGCGCACTAAACGAGCACTTTACATTGGGATGACGACCGCTTTGCGGTCGCCATCCACATAAAGCACTCATTTGCGCTAAGTAGCTCACGAATACGTTCCCCATCTCTTGCATGTTCCGTGCATATAAGCATGTAATGCAAAAATTGAACATTATTACTGTATAGAGGGCCAAAAACACAAAGTGGGCGGAGCCCACTCAAAATTAACGAAAGTACCCGTCAGTGACCAGGGACCCACACCATGAGGTAGGAAAGCGCTTGCGTTTTCCGAAAATGTATAGTTTATGATATTTGAAAAATGGGAAACATTGTTTTCGCATCGGAATATTTTACTTTCTTTCTTCTTTCTTTCTTCTCGGGACCAACCCCCCTTTTTTTCACCCAGTGAACATTGACGAAAAGTCACAAAAATTTGCACACCTCTAAAAATCGTGCCTCTCTAGATTCTGGCTATTTCCCTTTTCTAAAATAAAATAAATTGGCGCGTCAGCGCCCCCCAAATGTACCAAAAATGCATTGAGAGATAGGAAATGACCCAAAAAAAATCTGATCGTAGAATCATGAAATTTGGCGCAGAGGTAGATGGTGACAAGAAAAGTAAAAAATATTATTACGGCAACGCCGTCCACCCAACCAAATGTCTGCCATATTGGTTCAAAAATGGCTAAACATGACTCGGGAGTTTTTCCAAACGTCGTACTTTTACGTACTCCTCCCAGGGCGTTGGCTCTAAAAAGCTGAAATTTGATGAAAATGCTACTGAGGAGTGGGACATCAAAAGTTATTCAAATTACATTGATACCTGTCACGGTCTCTGTGCGGCGAAGCTGCAAACTTTAGCTAGAATTTCAGAAATCTCCCAAATTTAACATTTCTGCCGTTTGCGCAGATGAAGTCCGAATTGCGTCAAATTAGAATCAGTTGTTAAACTCTATTTTATGAAATTTGACACACAACTCAATTTTGGCCCCATCAAAAAAGTCAATGAGACCCATGTCATAATTGTTATGGTTTTGCCGTAGGGATGACCAAAACCTCCCATGTTATTCCAATGGGGAAATCGCCAGAACATGTTTACACTTTAGACTTTCACAAACTCCTCTTAGGGCGTTAGCCCTATTAACCTGAAATTTGGTGAGACTCATCTTCAGGGGTGGACCATCAAAAGTTATTCACATTTTTATTCAAAGAGTCACGGTGTCTGTGCGGCAAAGCCGCACATTTTGCCAAGAATTCAAAATAAAATTGCTTTTTGATGGTAAAACAAAGGGGAGAAGATGTGACAGTGTCACAGATTCAGCAGTAGGCGTAATAAAAGGACAATTGGGGCGCGTTAGCGCCCCCTCCTCTTGCGGCGTGGCGGCGGCGTGGCGAGGGCCGATCATTGCCGCTTGCGGCTATATTTATGTTTATTATTGTGTTTATTATTGTGTGTCGTATCATTATTATTATTATTATTTTATTATTAGTATTATTATTTTTCTTATTATTTTATTATTGTGTTTATTATTGTGTTTATTATTGTGTTTATTATTGTGTGTTTTCTTATTATTTTATTATTATTAGTATTATTATGTTCATCACTATTTTTATTATTGTTTATTATTATTTGTATTATTATTATTATTATTATTATTATTATTATTATTATTATTATAATTATTATGTTTATTATTATTTTTATTTGTTGCCAACTAAAGGTCACAAAAATTACAAATTGTAATTGTAATTAGGGCTGGAAATCACAGGGTCACTCACGATTCGGCGATAATCAATATATATTGCTCATGATAATCTACGATGTATCACTATTTTTTTACATTTTGACAACGTTTTTCTGTGTCACATCGCGACCTGCTCAAACTCTCGAGGAAACACGCCCCTTTTAATCATCAAAAAGGTCAAAATGTCAAAAATGAGCGTAAACTAGTTTCCCTTCTTTGAACGAGCGTCAAAATTGTAGCGCGGTCACAAAATCGAGCGGGAAATTGTACCAAAAATGACTCATGTTGATGTATCGATACAGCGGCCCGCGATATCGATACCGTGTCACGATATATGGATATTTCGATATTTTGGCACGCTCCAGATGGCAATGATGACGACAACACTGCCAAAGCACAACACTGTAGTAATCCTTCAATAATCTGAGGTAGACTGACCGAAGCGTGACTGCCAACCTGTGCCAATCTGTGCCAATCTGTGCCAACCATCCTCATTCAAGTCAGGTCTGGACTGGTTTTGTCCGGGTTTTTGTCGCGGCGGTGTGATAAGTCCACGCCCACTGGCGCCACATTCTTGCATAGCTTCGAGCTAGCGCGGCGTCCCACTGCCACACAAATATTGAAATAAGCCTCACGCAATCGACAAATTATCCAATATTATTACGTATAAAGCCGAATAAACCCGTAGTTAAGCCCTAAACAAGCACGTTCTGAAATGCGTGCAAAGCGTGTGTTGGTTTTTGCAGTGAATATTTCAAACTTCTACAAATTGTTAACGTACAACATAAACTGATATTATCTTTCTTTAAATACATTTTCCTTTCCCCCCCACAATTTTTTCAAATTAAGGAAAATTACAAAAAATAAAGACAACCAGAGAATTAATAATATTAATAATAATAACTAAATAATAATAATAAAAAATATATCTAAAAAAAATATACAAATATTATCTAAATAATATCTAAATAATAATAAAAATGATCAAATCTAAAAAATACAAATAATGATAATAATAATAATAAAAATAAGAACATCTGAATAATAATATCTAAATAATGGTAAAAAATAATAAAATATAAATAATAATCATATTTAAATAATCATAATAACAAAGTGAATAATAATAATGACACAATATGATAAATCCAATAATATTACGGCACAACATACAAGTCTCATCTCAGTTTCAAATTAAGTCTGAATATATATATATATATTTTTCCCATAAAGTCTAATGTCTGTTCCAGCGTCAGTCCCGTGAACACATTTTCAAACATCACAAAGTCCAATGCCGCCGTTTGTCCCAAAAATTTGCAATTACCTTTCCCAAAACCGCTCAGTCCTCCGGGTCAGACGGGCACGCAGCGATTTGTCGGATATGAAAAGCAATTAAGCGAGCGAGAGAGCGAGAGATCCGGGCGTTCGGAGACGTCACCGGAGCGGCTCTGGAGGGGGGGCGGGGCGAGTGGGCGGGCGGGCGGGCGCCGAACACAGCACGCGGGACGGATGGCGACGGCAGAGGAAACGTAGCACAATAACGCCAATGAGAAAAACAACAACAGTAGAAAATGTAGTAAGAAAGTGTATTTTCATCGTCTCTCAACACTCCATTGCATCGCCGAGCTGCTGTGGTCCATTTTAAATACTAATAATTAGGTTAAAACAATTAGTTGATGATTGAAAATGTGGCCTTCTAAGCGACGTCGATCGATTAATAGACCTGGCCCGCGTCGTGCATATTAATGAGGCCGCATTGATGCGGGATTCAAGTTGATTTCGATGTCAATACTGGGCCGAGCTTTCACTGCGAGTCAGTCAGTATCATTTTATTTATCGATTTATTTGATGGGCGCGGTGAATATTAATGAACGTGTGTAGATTACTGAGTAAATATGACAGATTATTGCAAAGATCCTCAAAGAATTTAATAGTAATCCAGTTTCAATACCAGAACGTGTCCGTAGTGGCTCAAAATTAACAGTGACAGACACATTTTAATGGTTTTAATGTTGTAAAATGAAAAAAAAGTCAAAGAAAAATCGCAGGAAATCGTTCTCGCCGTGAGTATCGGGATGTATCGTGAAATATCGTATCGCGACATGTGAACCGTGATGCGTATCGTGTCAGATGAAGGATTGATTCCAATACAAAACTATCAATACTTCCATTTTGATAAATATGTTTTGTTAACATTTTAGTTTATCTGCACATTTATCCCACGTTTAGATCAGTTCAAACCGCTTTCATTCGCCAAAATAAAATGACTTTCAATGAATTTTAATACAAAACTAAATGGTAAACTGGTATCTCTGTACCAAAATTCATTGGTATCACACATCAGTAATTTCGGGTTCCATAAATCGGTGATTCCCTCGATTTATCGGTCCGATATTTTTTCAGAAGCCTTTTTTTTTTCATTTGTAATAGAAAAAAATAGCAAGGAAGTTAAAGAGGTGGCTGTACATTTACACACACATTTACAAAGTAGTCATATTATTTATGTGCAATACTGACAATCATGTGCAATACTGTCATATTCATACACAATACTGTCATATTCATACACAATACTGTCATATTCATACACAATAATGTCATATTCATACGCAATACTGTCATATTCATACACAATAATGTCATATTCATACGCAATACTGTCATATTCATACACAATACTGCCATATTCATACGCAATACTGTCATATTCATACACAATACTGTCATATTCATACACAATACTGTCATATTCATACACAATAATGTCATATTCATACGCAATACTGTCATATTCATACACAATACTGCCATATTCATACGCAATACTGTCATATTCATACACAATACTGTCATATTCATACACAATACTGCCATATTCATACGCAATACTGTCATATTCATACACAATAATGTCATATTCATACACAACGTCATATTCATGTGCATATAACTGATAAATAAGAGTGTTTACTTTTGCCACTATTATTATTATTTTTGTCTTATGTTATTTTTTTCTTTCTATTCCTTATTAAGACTATAAGAGGTTTCGTCTATAAAAGTTTTGTCTAAGAATTTCTGTTCTGTCTAAGAATTTCTGTTCTGTTCTGTTCTTTTACTTTTGTATCTACTGCGTTGCAACACCAAAATTTCCCCATTGTGTGGACAAATAAAGGCTATCTTATCGTATTATCTTATTATAACAGCGACAAATACACGGTTATTTTTACAGATCGAAAGATGGAATATCTATATAAATAGATAAATATAGATTATTGGCCTCAACAGCAGAAATCCATATCGGAGCATCCCATATACATAACTGAGCCAAACAATCATCAATAAAACACCGACACACACACTCGACGCTGCCTGTTCATTTCAATTACTCTCCAACTTGTGACATCATCGTCGCGGTCGTCCAATGAGGCGCGGCGTTGGAATTCAGATCAATTCTTGGTGCGATGACGCCACAGACGAGCCATCGAGTTTATAAAGGGAGTAATTAAACGGATAAAAGTCTCAATGATTGAATAAACGAGATGGGACCGCCCAGAGTCGCACTGTGGTACGTGCGGGCTCGGTCCTCGTGGAAAACGTATGAAATTGTGATTTTTCTGACAAGTTTTATGATTAGATTGGATTTGCGTTTTAAAATTGTCAGAAAATAATCAATACTCCAGTCGATCCAATAGAAATGTGTCAGAATGTGTTAGTTGATGTTATTAATTATCAGACAAATGTGAAATTTCTGTACAAATTTATCACAAAAGTGCAGAAATATCACCTTATGCTCTCGTTTGGAAGTTTACGACACAACTTTTTTCATTTTAAAATTTGCTCTTTTGTTGCATTTTGTACCATAACATTCAACTCGATATTCAAATTATCAAAATTTTGATATACTGCCCACTACGAGTTATTGATACTGACAAAGAGTTCTTGGGGACTACAAATTTTGACCTTTTCACAATAGTTTTAGCTCGTTTTGTATCTGAACTAGTACAAGACCACATGATGACTGAATGATTAAAAAAAAACACAATTATTATGCGTTGAAAATTCTTTCTTTTACCGTTTTATAAAGTATCGTGAAAGAGTTTGAATTGTTAGCATCGCAGCACGACAACACTTGTAGCACGTTGCTGATACTAATGGTTTATATATTCTAATATCTAATTTTCTGACATATTTTCTCAGCTTCACGTGTGTTGGATTTGTGCCATTTTGGGGGAAATAAAAACAAAAAAATTCATTGTCAAACTTCTGTCCAGCCCAAGGTTAGCTCGAAGATTATTGCGACCCTGCTTCCTCATAGTTTGCTCTGTGGCTAACGCTAACTCTATGCTAATGCTAACGGTACCGGCTGTTTGAATGCAGTTCTGTTTACAAACACGGGAAGGGTCTATACATTTCAGAACGCGTTTATAGAAGTCTAAATTATTATTATACTATATTTGGGGTTCCACGGAACACCAAATGGACTAAATGAAGCTAAACTAGGTCTAAAATGAAGCTAAAAAAGGTCTAAACTGAAGCTAAACTAGGTCTAAATTGAACCTAAACGTGGTCAAAAATGAAGCTGAATGTGGTCAAAAATGAAGCTAAACGTGGTCAAAAATGAAGCTAAACTCGGTCTAAAATGAAGCTAAACTAGGTCTAAAATTAAGCTAAATTAGGTCTAAAATTAAGCTAAACGTGGACTAAAATTAAGCTAAACGTGGTCTAAATTGAAGCTAAACGTGGTCTAAAATTAAGCTAAAAAA
Source organism: Eucyclogobius newberryi (assembly GCF_026437365.1). Classification (NCBI taxonomy): domain Eukaryota; kingdom Metazoa; phylum Chordata; class Actinopteri; order Gobiiformes; family Gobiidae; genus Eucyclogobius; species Eucyclogobius newberryi. The sequence goes on from NW_027315835.1 coordinate 3,728,256, forward strand.
GGTCTAAATTGAAGCTAAACTAGGTCTAAAATTGACCTAAAACATGGATAGGATAGTTCTAAATCAGGGGTGTTTAAATGATGGCCCAGGGAACATTAAAATAATTGTTCCAAGCTTCATTAAAAGGTGTGGAGCCTCAAATGCGGGCCTCGTTCAAGAAAGTTTGGACAACCCTTTTCTACAATATTAATGACCTAAAGTTGGACAAAAACATGACTTGATTCCCCACAAACATACATTCTCAAACTGCAGCGAGAAAAGGACAAAACACTGGTCTAAACTACCGCTAGCGGCGGAAGACGACAACGTTACATTTTGGAGATATTACGTACACGAGTTAAACATTTACCGAGATAAAAGCAGCTTTCGAGATGACCTTGATTAGTCTCGCTGCCCTAAATCTGACCGCTGTAGTCGTATAAAGCGCGGCGTATAATGATTTCAGCCGCTCGTGGTCATCTATAGCCGTTTTATCTATAGTAGGTTAGTGTGCCTCTCGCGCGTGTGCGTTGTGGCTAATCGATCCATCCAATCCACCGCTTTTTCTTTTTTTTGCGCCAGTACGACGGAGCGGCTCGATTCGCCGGGACAAAGCCGGACGGCGGCGCTCGGGATTTGCAGAAGAAAGAGACGGGGAGCGACCTTGACAGCCGCGGCGCAGGCCTCCACATCGAAAATGAAAAGTTATGTAATAAGCGGCGTAATCGGGTTACTTTAACGCGATTTGTCCGAACGTCGGCGAGAGGAGCGCCACGTGGTTCGGTCGGACGTCAACGCTGCGTTTTAAATCAGATCTTTATGCTACTTTCTGGCCAAGTTTCATTATTTAAAGGTGACAGGATATCTTTAAAAAACACAAATATTCCATCGTTATCTTGCGGACAATTCGTCGCCCTTCAGCTCAGCGACCACTTTTAATCACTGCTGACTAAAAGTATGTCAAGGCAACATTTTATACAGCTCATGAGCCTAAATCAATTCTTTGTAGAAGTAAAGAGATACTTTCTGGAGTATAAGTCGCACCAGCCAAAAAATGCATAATAGAGAAGAAAAAATAACACATATATAAGTCGCACTGGAGTATAAGTCGTATTTTTGGGGGAATTTATTTGATCAAATCCAAGACCAAGAACAGTTTAAAATAATAACAGATGAGAGAACATGGTGAATAGGTGTACGTATGCTAACGCTAACACCTTCAGCTACATGACGTATGCTAACGCTAACACCTTCAGCTACATGACGTATGCTAACGCTAACACCTTCAGCTACATGAGGCACAGACAGAACTGTGGTAAGTGTCTGGTATGTTAGCGTAACATATGAACAGTTATTCAGATAACTATAGCATAAAGAACATGCTAACAAGTTTAGCAAAGCATCAGTTTTACCCCAAATCACTAAATCCACTGAATTCTTCTTCCTCTGTGTCACTTCTAAACAACTCCACAAACTCCAGAGGAAGAGGAAGTGCAGATTCTTCTTCTGTAACACTAAAGATCTCATTGTCGCATATTCACTTTCACGTTCCAAACAATTCATTTGTTAACCGTCAGTAGCAGCCAGTATATAGTTTATGAAAATTGTCAGAAAAATACCTCAAAGAGATAGAAATGCTTAGTGCGATCTCCTAAACGAGGGTATATAGTGTGTGTTTTTTTTCTGTTCATTTTAGAGTTTAATTAGTATTTTTAAGCTAAACATGAACCTGAACTGAGACATTTACAGACACAGTTTAGCACGAAGTTAACATTTGCTTGAATATAGCTTAAAAAAAGCAGTCATACATTCATTTATGTTTGAATTCCTCGATCTAAAATGTTGAAATGAATGCTCTGCGTAAGACTTCAAGTACAAGCTAAATACACCCAAATACTTCCAAACTTCAGCGTAAAATAGTGTGTTTTTGCCTAAAATGCATTTCATTTATTTCATTTCTTTATCTCCAAGTACCAAAAGTAGACGAGCGCCAACCTTCAACGGACACGGCATTGAACACTGAACGCGATTGGCCGAGGCTTGCTGCCGTCCAACCACCTTCACAAAACGCGCAGCAACGTAAATACAATGCGTATCAACGACAGAGCCTTACCTCTTGCAGACAATTTCTTAGTGTTGATGATTTTTGCAGCATATTCCTGTCCCGATGACTTCTTTACACACCTACGCACCACTGAGAAAGCTCCCCTGAGGAAGAAAGAAAGAACAAAAACAACAGAAATTAGAGCGTTTCATAACATTCGAAATCTTTTGGAAACGTTGGCCAATTCTTCCCCCCCGTGGTTACGAAATCCAAGCTTTTCAACGGGATTCTGACGTGACGGGCGAAGACGGGGAGATGGGGCTTGTGCGCTTTGCTGTGTGGAGTTTGCATGTTCTACCCGTGTCTGGGGTGATGGAATATGATGCGTTTTTAGTGGGAATATTTGCGATCGCATCAAACGACGGAGGAATCTTTGGGCTTTCTTTCATTCTCGTCGACTTAGAACGATTCCATTACTCAAGATTAAAGTACTTAGCATTTAGATGTCTATTTTGGACAGTGGATTCAATGAAAAAGATCTATTTTTCCTTCTAAAATGTTAACAATTATGATTATTTTTTGGTTCTTCAAGGTTTGCTCACTAAGCTAATCCTGCATTACGTACTCCTGAACAAGAACCTACCGCGAAAAGTCCTGGATATATCAACTAAAGACCGAACAAAAAGTAGAATTAAAGATGCACTGCGTAGCTTTGCATCGTGGTTAATGCCGAAAGCTTGTCTCCATGGAGATGTCATCGCTTTGCTACTGATTGATGCTCCACAGTATGGTATTACACATATCCATGTACCGTATTTTCCAAACTATAAGTTGCACCTTTTTCATAGTTTTGGCCTGGGTGCGACTTATACTTATATTTATACTCATATACTTATACTCTGTAGCGACTTATATGTGATATTATTTGTTATTTTCACACTTGCAACTGCATTTCATACTCCAGTGCGACTTATATATGTTTTTTTCTTCTCTATTATGCATTTTTTGGCTGGTGCGACTTATAGTCCAGATATTACGGTATCAGCTGAACCGTTCATTCATTCTTACAGTGAGAATGGCAGCCTTTTCCGCAGATCTGAACTGTAACTCGTCTTTATGTTCTACGTTATCTTTTTTTATCAGCACATTGCAAAATTATGAACATAAATAGAGTAGAGATGTGGTCAGTTGGCAGATATGACGGGCAGTTTTTAGCGCGTCGGCTTTAGTTTGCGCCAAAAACGACCTAAATAAACCAACTTAAAGCTTTATTTTAACCGTTTGGCACAAATTAGGTTCTCTGTTATAAGTTTGTGGTAAATCGAGGTGGTGGGTGGGTCTCTAGCTAATTTAAATGACATGATTTGAAGAAACTCGTTTAAATCGGTCGCCCAAAGCTTATTATCGTCCATCGTTATCGTCTCTCGATTACTCCGTCCATCTCTAAAACGGAGCGGTCGTTTTCTTTCCTTTCTTTAGTTTTACCATTTACGGCAATTATCCTCTCATGTTCCACACCGGGAAACAAGTGTTCAATGTGTGCTTATTCCCCGAGACCGGCGCTGAACCAGGACTAAAGCGGGTTTACACTGGGATTTACAGGACTTACCAAACCATGAGCAAACAAGGTAGTGCCAAACCTGATCTACAGCCGCCTTCGCAACACATCAAACCCGGGACTAGAACCAAGTCTACTCTACACCAGGACTGAACCAGATCCTACACCAGGACTGAACCAGATCCTACACCAGGACTGAACCAGATCCTACACCAGGACTGAACCAGATCCTACACCAGGACTGAACCAGATCCTACACCAGGACTGAACCAGATCCTACACCAGGACTGAACCAGATCCTACACCAGGACTGAACCAGATCCTACACCAGGACTGAACCAGATCCTACACCAGGACTGAACCAGATCGACCCGGGACAGGTGTAGATGCGGAAAAGACTCTAGAAAAGGTCCAAACCAGGTCCAAACCAGGTCCAAACCAGGTCCAAACCGTAATATGAACGGTACAAAGATCAAATTCATTCTTAAATTTGTGTTTAAGCACTGCATTAAACCACGGCGCTCCGTGTACTCCAGCAGCGTCCCGTCCTAACTGAGAAAACTATTTGGAAACAACCTTTTTTTTCGTTGTTGCTCGGATCGTGGCCTATAAATACCGCAGTACAAGGTAACCGCGCTCGCTGCAAAGTGCACTCCGTCTTCGAGTCGTTTCATAATGACCTTCGTGAAAACTCCATATTTATCTCCTCACGAAGCGGGACATTCTGGTTTGTGACGGACAAAAAAAGCTGCAAATGGGTTTAAACTAGCTTACAGAAGGCTAACATCTGAGTGAGTAAACTATGGATAAATCGGAGGCAAATTGCAAACAAACGTGAACGCCTGGGCAGATGTACACCAGTTGAATGACTGTTCGAACTGAGAATGCTAAATGCTACATGCTAAACTAAACGCCGAGTGAGGCTTTAGTGGGAAATGTAAGCAAAGGATGAACTTAAACTCAAGATTAGAGTTTGGCAGGCTGAGACGTCATCTTAAAACCCGACTAAAAGAGATTTGTGGTGCTTTGTTTGAAAACCGTCTCTCCAAATCTAAAACGTATCTAAGGTTGATTGAAAAACGGGACGAGAAAACGAAGAGTTAATTGCACATTCAATCTCCTACTCAGCTCAAATTAGCATAGCAATTGTAGCCATGTCAAACATTAGCTCCGTTTCTTCCACATGGATTTGACGACAGGTAATGTGATTTTGATTAGAGAAGGAACAACGCTGTAGGGTTTTGGATTGTATTATTGGAATTCACAAAACCCTTTTACTACAAACTGGAAAAGAGTGTTCTTCTTCATGCACATGTGTTCAAATAAAGTTCTGTGCGTATACTTGAGGCAGCAGGTCAGGCAAAACTCAATATCCGCACTTTCCGAGATGTAAGGCCGATACGGATACGCTGAAATACAGTGTATACTTGTATCTGAATAAAGCCCCTCTGATATACTGATATACTGGTCCAGGAGCACTAGAATTTAGGACTTAAAGCAGAATTAAGAAACATTTTCACCTTATTAAACATCTTTGTTTAGTCTCTGTAATGTTAAATATGTTTTGGAACGGTCGGTCGTCGCCCCCTGCTGTCTCGGGATGGAAAACCGGCCTTGCAACATTTTGGTTACTGGTCCAGGAGCACTAGAATTTAAGACTTTAAGACTTTTCACCTTATTAAACATCTTTGAAAACGTTAAACATCTTTGTAAACATGTGTTTTCAGTGTGTTTGAAGTGTCCGTCATCGCCCCCTGCTGTCTCGGGGTGAAAAACCAGCCTTGCAACATTTGCCGACATCAGCACAAAGAACAACTCTCCTGAGAAACCCTGACTTTTTCTTTATATTTGACCATGTTACGTGCTTTTGTCTTATGATCACAAAGAAGAAAACATGAGCAAAAATAAAATAAAAGCTTTTGGGTCTTTTCAGCTGGAGAAGCAGTTTTTAGTACGTTTCCCACACGAGCTCAGAACAAAGCAGAAGATGTTACAATAATGCAGCCTTTTTAAACTTTTTAAAACCATCCTTCAAATCTTAACCTTGCAGCCCGTATGTAAAATGGGCGTCTCCTTTGATTCAATTATATGCCTTCTCTTTGTGGCGTTGTTGTCATAGTAAATCATCTGCCAACTAGTGATGTCACAATATCAAATGTTAGTCTTATGATTATTGTGAGAAAAACATCAGAATTTAACGATTATTCACAATTATTGAGACTGTATTGACACCAAACAGTGAAATCTTTCAATTTCTTTCATTCCCGTGGTCTGACATGTCACTGTTCCTCAAGTAAGAACGACAAAATAAAGTTAAATGTAACAAACACAGACAAATTTAAAAAGGTTATTTACATTTTGGTGTGTTTTTCTGACTTAAAACCACCTAAATTTGCTTCTAAAACGGTCCAGATTTGTTATATTGTTTGGATTCTTTCGTTTATAATGTGACCTGAATAACCTCGCCATCCCTACTACCGACTAGCGCGCCGCGATAGCCAACCTGTGTAGCTCGTGCGCGCTCAGGATCAACAGAATATCGCAGGCTCGTTAATATAACTCGACTCGGAAAAACCGGTCGATGATCACACATTCTGCACGGGCGACACGGCGTATTTACTCAAGATAAAGCGCCGGCCACGTTGGGAGTGTGTTTAGTCAACGCCGGCTTGTTTGACGACTTCCAGTTAATGAAAGGCGCCCGGGTTTTCGCCTTTGCGGTTGGCGCGGGAGGTCAGAGCCGACTACGGGCCACGAACGCCGCTCTCGGTTTGAATTATTTACGGGCAAACGAGAGGTGGCAGGTGACACGGGCCCCGGCCGCTGGCTTTGACGCTAATTTCAGTGGACGGAGTCGAGAGCGTTGAGGAATACGGCGGCGTCAGGAAAAGTTGAGCGAGCGCGTTGCCGAATTGCAGGGGCCCGCGGCAGCACGTCAGGAGGTCGTGACGAGTGCGGGGGTTGTTCAGCCGGCTAAATATATCGCAATTAAGGATGTTTCGAGATTATCAGGTCAATCGTAATTGTGATTATTCAGGTCAAAATGTAATTGTAAGAACCAAATAATACAAATTGGGACCATTTTAGAAGCAATTGAGTATTTTTAGTTAAATCCATCATCAAAAAAATAGACCTAATATTATTGAAGTCACAATATAATCATACAAACTAAAAACATTTAATCGTGACCGTTTTTGAAGTCAAATTTTGTATTTTTTGTTCAATAAATAGCCAAAAAAATAGACCTAAATGTAACAACTTTTCAAATCTGGCTGTTTTTGTCACATTTAACTTTACTTTGTATTTCAGAAGCTTCAATTGTGTAAAGTCGGTCACAAACTTGAGGAAGAGTCACATGTCAGACCACGAGAATGAAAGAAAATCTAATATTTCACTGTCGTCACAATCAGTCTCAATAATTATCGTGAATAATCGTTAAATCGTGATGATTTTTCTCACAATAATCGTAACACTAACGTTTGATATTGTGATATCTCTAATCGCAATAACACCATCTGACAAATGTCCCGTATTTAAAAGAAAATACAGGATTTTATTCATGACTTTCCTTATTCTAAATTAGCCTTGATTAAGTTGAAGATTTGTCTGTTTTTATTCCAACAGTTTGACTAATACATTAGGCAGGCACATTATTTGCTTGATACAATAGAGATTATAGTGTCAAATATTGCAATAATATTGACACTGCATTTATTTATTTAACATCAATGTCGCAATCATTTAAAATACTGTGCAGCCGTATCTGGAAAATTATTCAAATGTATTCATTATCGTGCATTTTCAGTACATTTTCTTAAAAAGTACAATATTTAATAGCAAAAACAATACATTTATGCATTTCTTGTGTCTCTTAGGTGTAATTATTGCTCATAAAACCTCATCTCTCAGAACATGGCACGTATTGTAATCTGTGCATTTAGATTATTCGATTGTTAAATGTATTATTAGGTGCAATTAATCAATTAATAGGTACTTCATATTACACTATAACGTCATAATTTTACATTTTGTTCTTTGTAAACCGCAATATTGATCCTGATTCTGCAGAACTGATAAGCCCCGCCTCTTTAGTGACATTTTACTCATGTCATTCAGATGGTTTTATATTTGAAAAGTGGCAAAACAGGACATTTTAGAACCCAACATGTACCACTTGGCGTCTTCATTTTTCAAATAATCACAACTAAGTACAGGGGATGTGGGCGGGGATAGGGGGTAGGTGAAGACAGTCATTTCCGTAGCACTCGAGCATCAGTTGCAGGACAATACAGCATTAACTCACACATGCGGGAATCAATCAAAATACATCTTTGAGTAAACTAATGATGAGAAAAAACATCATTCTAACCAGGCTAAAAGCTAATGTGATTTAGCGTAATTAAAGGACAAATATTGTGCATTATTTGTTTTGTCATTGGCCTTTAAACAGGCTCTTGAATACGTTTAGTTTGGCATCTCCTGTTTTAGACCTAAAATTGCTTATGATTTCTGCTGTTCCCCATCTACTGGCTGCAGGGGGAATTACAGAGGTCTACAATAAACAGCTGTAAGGTTTTCTCTGAGATGCAATGTAACCACGCAGTTGTACCAATCGCGATTAGACGGGAGAAATTCACGGAACGACTCTGGAGATGATTTACGGACTCAAAAAAACAGCAGAGCCACGTCACAGATGGAGGATTTGAGTGTTTCTGACGCACGGAGGGGATAGGACGTTCCAACCAGGAGCCACCAAACTAGCGTCAATGAAGCTAAATGCTGCTCCGGGTACGTTTTCGATGATGGAACAACGCTAGAACGGGGTTAAAAGCTCATAAAAGGCTAGTTCAGCACAATATCTGCCCTTTAACAATTAGTCAACCGATAAAGATTTTGGTGGACGGAGCCGCGGCGGAACAATCAGTCGGCAAACAGCCCTGGGAACACTGAAAATTGACATCTCCAGCCACACAGCGGGGGAGAGCGAGGAGAAGAGCCGGGCGGGGCCAGTGCAATCAGCGCCATTGATTAACGGCGATTATTAGGCCCGGAGTGGAAATGGCGGCGGGAAATTAAGGCCGGTTCGTCGTTTACAGAGTCGTGTCCGCGGACGGATGGAGCAGGACAAGGGGGGAAATCAGCGGAAATGCGCCACGGCGGCGGCGGCGCTGCACGGAACAATGCGGCAGGACGGAGGCGGCGCTCGTACAGGCGGTCAGAGTGGAATCAAGTGCGAGGAGAACAACGCCGTTCAATATTTAGGATCGCCTTGATTGTGATTTTTTTTTTGTCCGGGGCGTATTGTACTGCATTTGTGAATAAATACTACTGAACTAAATAGTGTCATAATGAGGGATGTCAGCATTATCAGGTTAAATTGATAAGCATGATTATTCAATTCAAAACATACCGTATTTTCTGGACTATAAGTCGCACCTTTTTTCATAGTTTTGGCCGAGGTGCGACTTATACTTATATTTATACTTATATACTTATACTCCGGAGCGACTTATATGTGATATTATTTGTTATTTTTCTTCTCTATTATGCATTTTTTTGGCTGGTGCAACTTATACTCCGGAAAATACGGTAAGCGTAAGAACCAAAACATTATAATCGTTCATTTTTGAAGTAAAATTAAGTATTTTTTGTTCAATAAATTAGACCTAAATGTTAAGAACTCTTTGAAACTGGCTGTTTATGTCACATTTAACTATATTTTGTCTTTCAGAAAGTTAAATTCGATAAAGCCGGTCACAAACTTGAGGAACTGTCACATGTCAGAGCACGAGAATGAAAGAAAATGTAAGATTTCACAGTGGTTTGGTCAAAATAATCGTGACTAATCGTGACGTTTTCTCTCACAATACTACACAACACTAAAGCTTCATACCGTGACATCACTAGTCATAACACTAACATGTCAAGCTTGATTTCTATATCAATTTCAGCCCAAAAATATGATCTTTTAATACCACGGAATGTTCATTTTCAACTGTTTGCGCTGCTTCCCGGCTAAACAGAAGTAAAACTATGATAAATATTTACCGCAGGTGCTATCCCAACAAACTACGTCCGGATTAGAAAACAAAGATAACCAGTCATAAGAATAGCGTGTGTTTTAGAACAAGTTTGTAGAGATTAGCACGTTTACGACTAATAACAATACAAGAAGACACAATATTTTGTTTTTGTCGCAAACTACTGCACCCTTTTGTTAATTGCTTCTGGATTTAATTGCAATGAACCTTGGTGCCCTCACTTTGTGGTATGACATCAAAGACTAAATTGCAACGTTGTCAGGGGAACCAAATTGAGATTGAGAAGATGCTAACCAAGACTAAAGCTAGCATCAAACTTAGTCATTTGAAAAGTCTAGAAAAAAACATTTAAAAAACTAAACTGAATCTTTCCTGAATAGTTTTAGAATAGTTTTGATCTATATCGGAGTTTTAGCCCAGTGTTTGCTGGGTAATTTCCTTGGGTGACGTCATAAACTACAAACAGGAAGTGAAATTCTAAAACATAAAAATGAGCTATTCTGCGATAGCATTTTTTACCACTTTTAGCAAAACATTAAATATACAAAACTTGGCTGCATTTTAGTTCAATGAGTCATTCTTTAACAGTTCATTTTGTGACCATAATTTCCACACTACAATGTAAATAATCCGGCAATAATATACCGTAATTTCTGCACTATAAGGCGCACTTAAACGCCTTTAATTTTCCCAAAAAATGACAGTGTGCTTTATAATACAGTGCACTATATATATGGATTAATTCTGGTTGTGGTTTCTGATCTCAAAGCAATTTTGTGTGGTACACGTTTTGTTTCGCTTAATGCGCCTTATAATCCAGAAAATACGGTACCATTTGTGTCAGTATTTTGTCTTTTTTTGTGCTGTTGTTGTGGGTCATTTGCGGGTCTGTTTATGATCTCAAAAGCTGCGGTGGCGGTTGATGCCAAACACCAAACATAACCTTTAAACGTAGCATGAGTGTAGCATTTAGCGTCGAGGTGCAACACTGCGCCCCACGACTGCGCGAGATTAAAGCGCCGTCAGTCGAGAAACGGGTCAAAAATTAAAGGTCTTCTTTCATTGTTTCATTGATTAGAATAGATACTAGCGTAGCAGCGTCCATGCCACATGTTTGTTGGTAATTCACGGGAAAATAAGAGTTTCGTTGGCCAAATACAGCCTTCGCCGACCAATTTGCTCATGTTTTTTTCCATTTTCTGTTGGTACAACCGTTGGCATTAGCAAGCGTGATGTTAAAATGGCAAGTTTAACTACTGCAAATGTGTTATATTACATTAAAATGCGTATAATGAGCGCGTGCCATCAACGATAGATGAATGGGAAAAGTCGTCAACGGCCAATAAAGACGTCACAGTGTCAAACGTTGAGAACTGCTTTCATGTTTTTGTGTTTCGCTGACTTTTCGAGGGCCGAGGATTTATCGCGATCAAATTTGAATGGTTCAAATCAGCAGATCGTTAAAGGCTTCGGTTATTTCCTGATAAAAAAGCGCATAAAACCCGTTGATCCTGTCGTCCAGAGCAACAAACGTGTTCTGAAAAGCATTATGCGATGATTGTATTCTCGTTAAAAGCCGCTATGAACGATTATTTCAGCATTTGGCAATTCATTTTTTGATCAGTCGACTCAGCGATTATTTCTTCTGTACTACTACACTATACTATACAAATACAGGTCGAAATATAGCGACTGACGACTTCCAGAAAGAGAATATTTATGAATAAAGTGTATTAGTGATTTAATAATGACGCCGTCTTTGTTATAAAAGACCTTGCTACAGGTTTTAGAGTCTGTACAGTCCAGTTAACATGAGGGATGTCACGATTATTCAGTTAATCGTGATTATTCAGGTCACAATATAATATACGAACCAAGAAACAATAATCGTGACAGTTTTAGAAGCAAAATTATGTATTTTTTGGTCAATATAAAACCCAAAAAATAGACATAAATGTGAAGAAATTTAGATTATCTGGCTGTTTGGCAAATTTAACTTTATTTTGTCTTTCAAGTTAAAATTGGTAAAGCCGCTGTTGTCTGATGAATATCGCGAATAATCGTTAAATCGTGATGTTTTTTCTCACAATAAATCGCCACATTTAAAAATCGATATCGTGACATCCGTAGTTAACAATTACAATGATACAATAAAAAAATACAACCATAGTTTATTTTCACAGTTTTCTTGTTGTAGTAACGCAGTTTTTTCCTCTCGACGGTAAATACTCCTCGACACGTGCGAATCGTCAACTGAATCTCTCAAAATTTACCCAAACTTTTGCGCTTCACCTACAAAAGCCGTGTCTCTCGGAGCGTTTTGTCACACGTGCAAAATCGCCAACAACAAGCTAAAAGGAAAGACAGAGCGCATTTTACGACCGTGCCGCTAAAACACTACACGGCACGTCACTCCGCTGGCTGTAGCAGATAGGCCGTGACACCGCCGCCGCTGCTGCTGCCCTACTGATAAAGACTCATTCTGACATTTAGAGCCCGGGGAGAGAGCGGGGCGGGGCGTATATCTGCCATCGCCACGTCACAGCGCCACATAGAACTTAGCCGTTAGCTCGTTTTCGAATCGCAAAGACGCACGTTTGGTCGCTGCCCGTTTTTGATGGAAAAGCTCTGGTTTTTCTCAAAGGTTTAGAGAGACTTTGACGGCAGGAAACAACATGCAGATCGCGGGGAAATCCACGCAAACAAAAATGGTCGTAAAGTGCGGCCTGGAAACCGCATTTTGCTCCGTTAACGCGTTCGACGACTTCATTATCACACATTTGTCCAAAGCGTTTATGTATTTAACGTCTTTTTAAACCACCGAGAACCGATTCGCTGGCCTAGCGGTAAAAGTTGGCGCCAGTCGAGAGCGAAATATGAAAATGATGTCCCAAAATTGACCAAAAACATTTGCATTGACGAAAGAGGAAGGCTGTAAGTGGCTCAGTTGCACATTTATTTTTAGCGCAGTGTTATATTAGTTTAAAATTCATAAGCGGCATTCGTCTCGGAGGTTTAGAGCTCAAACTGACGCCGTTGCGCAGCGTTTAACCTGATTGATACAGCCTCGTTTCGGTCAATATTGAACGAGGCCGAGCTTGCCAAACAATTGTCTAAAAGATTTATAACTATTTAATAAACGCAGTGACACAGCTATTACTTTACAACGGCTAAAAGGGTTTGTTTAAAAAGAGAAATTTGCTCAGATATTGCGTTATTCTCAATCACAAGGCTGTTTTTTTTCGCACACCTCGGTCGCTTTTATCGTTTCGTGCAGCACCCTATACCACGGAGGCAAATGCAGAGTTTATGAACTTCTCTGATGATAAAACTTCTTCTCGCCGTGACTCTGATGTAATCATTAACCTACGACAAGTATAATTAGTATCATTTGGCCTTTATAATCCGGATATGCAGTTTCACATGCCGTAGTGGGCGACGTCGACAGGAATGAACATCTCAACAGGTTTTTTCGGTTGTTGTTTTTTGGCATCCACAACATTCAGACAATATTTTAACGACGCGTGCAAAAAACGTGCACGTAAACGCCTCGATCGACGTGAACACACCGTGAAATGAACCGCAAACAGCAAGAAATATCACTTCAAACCGTGATTTTGTCTCATTTTGCAGCATTTTGATACATTTGCGACTCCACATTTCGCACATTTCCACCAAAAATACTCGGTCGACATAAACACTCGGTAAAATGAACCACAAACGGCACGAAACATCACTTTAAACTGTGATTCCGTCTCTTTAATAGCAATTTTTTCAGCATTTTGCTACATTTGCGACGCCAAATTTCGCACATTTCCACCAAAAATACTCGGTCGACATGAACACGCCGCAAAATGAACAACAAACTGCAACAAATATCACTTCAAACCGTGATTTTGTCTCATTTTGCAGCATTTTGCAACATCTGCAACGCCAAATTTCGCACAATTCCACCAAAGCACGTACAATATTATGAATCCCACCCACAAACATGCAGGAGAATGACATGTGGGGGGGGCTATTGACGCGCACACATGCACACATGCACGCGTCTCCATGGCAAGTGGGCGTAGCAGCGGCGGTGGCACGCGTCCAACATCACATCATCTGCTCAGGATCCTTGCACATATTGCGTCGCGCTCGGAGAGATTAGCGCGCATTACAACACGGGGCCGGCTGCACGTTGCACGCCCACGATGACATGACGGGGGCCACATGACGGGGGCCACATGACGGGGGCCACATGACGGGGGCCACATGACGGGGGCCACATGACGGGGGCCACATGACGGGGGCCACATGCACGACGAAGAAATCACGCACGATACGCCCCTCTCTCTCACTCGGACCCCGGCGTTACGCGCAGTTTTTTACCCAATTGTCATGTGTCATTCACCGCGATCGCTGTACGTACGTGCGCGGTTACGCAAATCAACTGCAGCTGCCGGAGAAGAAGAAGTCGGCCTAGTTTAAACCTCTTCTTCTTCTTCTCTTCTTCTTCTTCTCCGCGGAGTGGCACCGCTGTCAGAATCCCCCCCAAAAAACCCCCGCGGGGCCCCGACGCGCTTTTCCCCCGGGCTCGCGTGCGCGCCGACTCCCGCCGTCACGCAACCGCCGCGAAGGCCCCGAACTGCACTTTAATGCGCCAATCTTATTTTTATTATTTTATTTATTTATTTTATTTATTTCTCTCCTGCAGCGGCGCGTGCATCACCACAAACGTAGAAGAAGCTAACAGTCAAAAAAATAATAATTATATATATATTTTAAAAATAGCCTAGTAGTAGCTTAAGAAGAAAACAATGCATTGGCACGTTTTTGGCACGTGAAATAAATAATAAATACATTTGAAAAAAAAAAAAAATTAAATCGCGATGCAAAAAAGGCGTTCGGTAACCGTAAACGCGGTGTCAATGTGGCCGTGCTAAAGAGGCTAAAGACGGGGCGGAGGGGGGGGACATCATGCTCGGCGTGGAGCGGAAAGGAAGCGTGACACACACACCACACAAAACCGACAAGAAAGACGGGAACACGCGCGACACGACGCCCGGGTCCCGCGGAGGAGAAGAAGCCGCCGCGGCGCTTACTTTCCAAGCTCCTCGTACAGCTGGTATTCATCCGTGAACCTGGTGCAAGTAGCGGTGGTAGCCATGGTCCGGAGCCGAGAAAGGGGCGCCCGAGTCCGGGTAGACGACTAGCGGGAGGTCGGTGTGTGTGTGAGCGCGGTGCTGCTGCTGCTGCTGCTGCTGCTGGTGGTCTTGTGGCGGGGGGTTCGCAGCCTGCCGTTGTCGGTGCCGCGCTGTTGTCGTTCGGGGCTACGGCTACGGCTACGGCTCGGTTCGGTCCGAGTTCCGGGGGGAAGAGGAGGAGGAGAAAAAGAAGAAAAAACGAGAGCGAGGAGGGTGAAGCCTGCGAAGCTCCCGAGCGTCTTCGTCTGAGCCGGAGCGAGAGGCTTCTTCTGACAGGCGGGCAATGCAACGCACGGAGCCGCACAGAGGAGCCGCACAGAGGAGCCGCAGAGAGGAGCCGCAGAGACGGAACAGGAGGGGCGCAGTGGAGGTGGGCGAGGAGGGGAGGAGGGACGGGGGGAGGTGGCCAAGTCTCGCGAGAGTTGCGCAGAAAGAAGCAGCAGCAGCAGCGGCAGCGGTGAGGGGAAGTGAGCATGGGTGAGGGAGGAAGTGTGGAGCTGCTGCGCTCTAAAGGCGGCGCTCAAGTGACCGCGCACACATGACCGCGCTCAGAGGACCGCACTTTTTTTAAATTGTGTAAAGCGATATACATGAATAAAATATAATACAGTATACATAAATAAAATATAATATACATAAATAAAATATAATATACAAAAATAAAATATAATTTATAAAAAGGGGGGTTTAAAGACAGTTTAAAGACTTAAGATATACGAAATACATCTTTTATAATAACAATAAAGTGTCAGCAGCTAGACAAAAATCTTCAACAAATTCACTCTTATTTTTTTAGATAGTTGACTGAGGATGACTGCACTCAGATGACCGCACTCAGATCTTACAATTATTATTCAATGTTTTGTTTTTTTACTTTTTATTAAGAATATAACAGGTTTTGTCTATAAGAGTGTTTTTTTTCTATAAGTTATCTGTTCTTTTACTTCTGTATCTACTTTGTGTTGCAAAGTAGATACAGAAGAACAGTCTATTTACTGTTGTGTTGTGTTGTTCATCTTCATCCAAAACCTTTCAAAATGGCATATTTTCAAAATTTTGGATTTCAATTTTTATTTATGTCAGTTATTCCAGTTACCGGTGGTCTCCAGTACTTGATTTTCGGTACAGACTGAATTTTAACAACATATGCAAAGCTTTAAGTTGTTATAACCTGTTTATTAACTTTTTTTCTTAAAAAAAAAAAAAAAAAAAAAACAAGATGAGTTAATATGAATTTACTCATTGTTTTAGTAATCCTTCAACTGAGGCTGAGAAAATTCCAGTTTTCACCTACCCCCTATCCCCGCCCACATCCCTGTACTAAGTCACAAAGAATTAGGACATTTTATTTGATCTATTATGTCCATAAACTGCTAAAACAAAAACTATTGCTATAAAGGAATTATTTATAATCACGTTTTCCTCATGATTCATTGAAAACCACAAACCCACGTTGTTTTGGTATTTGTAATGCAATATATATATATATATATATATATATATATAAAACTTGTGTTATTACGTGGACAATTAGTTATATATATATAACTAATTGTCCACGTAATAACACAAGTAATGATGAAGGTGATAACCTAAGTCTACAATTACATATTTCAGATTTTTTTTAACATAACACATAAATAATATTTACAGCATGTTTGTTTGTTTGTTTGTTTAGTCTGTGTGAGAGCGCGGTCGCCTCAGAGAGGTCACCTCGCTGCAGGCTTCAGAGTGCAGCTCCAGCTCTGCAGACTCGTACTTCTGTGGCAGCAGCAGCTTGAGACTCAGGAGAAGAAAATACACTTGAAACGTGGAGATGCGGCGGAATTCTTTGCCTTGTTTAGACAAAGAAAGACATTCCTCTGAGGGCTTAGTGTCCAAGCAGCTTTGATTTAGTAACGAGCAAACGACTGAACTCTCAAGTCAAGTTAACGCAGGTATGATTGAGTGTCTTTCATAGCCGAGATGTTTGCCATTTTTGTGTGACGCTTAGTCCTTTAATCTTCTTTTTTACCCCATGGCCTATTCAAGTGGCAAGAAATAACCAGTTTTGCCTTAGTTTTTACTCTTGTGCTCGTTTAGTTTTGGTTATTCCTGGTGATTTAGACTGAATTTAGCACTCTCTTTCTAACATTCATTTCATTTTTTATTTATTTTATTTATTTTATTTTATTTATTTTATTTATTTTATTTATTTTATTTATTTTATTTATTTTATTTATTTTATTCATTTAGACTGAATTTAGCCTATGTGTTAATTTTAATTAATTTGTTTTATTTTTTTTGTGAGGATTTAAAAGAAGCACTGAGTTAAAGGACACACATCTCGTAGAAAATCCTTTTTTTTTTACTTTTAATCATGCTTTTTAAACATGCGATCAATCTTATAACCATCAGAAAAAGCAGACCCGGAGTTGTATTTTTCTTTTCTTTCACGCTTCATTAATGCTCGTCATGGTAAAGAGAAGAGCGTAAACACAGAAATCTTTGAAGAAACAAACAAACTAACTAAAATCCCAAACTTTTTTTACTAATATCTTTTACCAGCGGCATTAAATAATGGGGCAAATGTAAAAGAGTAAACCTCATTTTACATCCGCAGTCTATGACGTCGATTGAACTAACGTAAAGATTAGACCTGCACGCTGTTGCTGAGCTTTTGTTCATTCATAAGTTGTTGCTAAGCGATTGGGTTAAGCTTATCCAAAGAGCAAGAATCCAAGGAAAGTTGCCTGCACTTTTAAATGTTGTTTTGTAAATGTCTCTTCTTTAAACGTGTAAATGTTTGTTGTGCTGCAAGTTTCCCACTTTGGCCCACGACACTTTCGAAAAAAATAAAATCACATTTGGACTCTGAAAATGGTTCTGAAAATAGTTATATTTTTGCTTCCATTTTCACCTAATTTGTTTTCTCTGGGCTAGTCTTGTTTTTTGTTTTATGTTTTTAATTTTTTTATTTAAAAAAAATATATATAATAATAATAATACATACATCAATAAAATAAATACAATATATACAATAATTAAAATAAATACAATAAATAAAAAGAGGGTTTAATCTCAATGGGTTTTATCTGCTTAAATGAAGATGAATAAATAAATGTTGCCTAGATCATTATTAAAAAACAAAATATTCATAAATTCAGTACAAGAAAATAGTTTTTAGCATGTGTGCCTAATGTTCAATAGTTACACATCAAAACCTGTTCTGGAAACATCGTATTTTTCTTCAGTTTGAACTCAGTACTACCTTCAGTACTACCTTCAGTTCTACCTTCAGTACTACCTTCAGTACTACCTTCAGTACTACCTTCAGTTCTACCTTCAGTACTACCTTCAGCACTACCTTCAGCACTACCTTCAGCACTACCTTCAGTACTACCTTCAGTTCTACCTTCAGCACTACCTTCAGCACTACCTTCAGCACTACCTTCAGCACTACCTTCAGCACTACCTTCAGTACTACCTTCAGTTCTACCTTCAGTACTACCTTCAGCACTACCTTCAGCACTACCTTCAGTACTACCTTCAGCACTACCTTCAGCACTACCTTCAGCACTACCTTCAGCACTACCTTCAGCACTACCTTCAGCTCTACCTTCAGCACTACCTTCAGTTTTACCTTCAGCACGACCTTCAGCACTACCTTCAGCACTACCTTCAGCACTACCTTCAGCTCTACCTTCAGTACTACCTTCAGCACTACCTTCAGCACAACCTTCAGCACTACCTTCAGCACTACCTTCAGCACTACCTTCAGCACTACCTTCAGTACTACCTTCAGCACTACCTTCAGCACTACCTTCAGCACTACCTTCAGCACTACCTTCAGCACTACCTTCAGCTCTACCTTCAGCACTACCTTCAGCACTACCTTCAGCTCTACTTTCAGCACTACCTTCAGCTCTACCTTCAGCACTACCTTCAGCACTACCTTCAGCACTACCTTCAGTACTACCTTCAGCACTACCTTCAGCACAACCTTCAGCACTACCTTCAGCACTACCTTCAGCACTACCTTCAGCACTACCTTCAGCTCTACCTTCAGTACTGTCTTCAGCACTACCTTCAGTACTACCTTCAGTACTACCTTCAGCACTACCTTCAGCACTACCTTCAGCACTACCTTCAGCTCTACCTTCAGTACTACCTTCAGCACTACCTTCAGTACTACCTTCAGTTCTACCTTCAGTACTACCTTCAGCACTACCTTCAGCACTACCTTCAGCTCTACCTTCAGCACTACCTTCAGTACTACCACCAGTACTACCTTCAGTACTACCTTCAGTACTACCTTCAGTACTACCACCAGTACTACCACCAGTACTACCTTCAGCACTACCTTCAGCACTACCTTCAGCACTACCTTCAGCTCTACCTTCAGCACTACCTTCAGTACTACCTTCAGTACTACCACCAGTACTACCTTCAGCTCTACCTTCAGCACTACCTTCAGTTTTACCTTCAGCACGACCTTCAGCACTACCTTCAGCACTACCTTCAGCACTACCTTCAGCACTACCTTCAGCACAACCTTCAGCACTACCTTCAGCACTACCTTCAGCACTACCTTCAGCACTACCTTCAGCACTACCTTCAGTACTACCTTCAGCACTACCTTCAGCACTACCTTCAGCACAACCTTCAGCACTACCTTCAGCACTACCTTCAGCACTACCTTCAGCACTACCTTCAGCACTACCTTCAGTACTACCTTCAGCACTACCTTCAGCACTACCTTCAGTACTACCTTCAGCTCTACCTTCAGTACTACCTTCAGTACTACCACCAGTACTACCTTCAGTACTACCTTCAGTACTACCACCGGTACTACCACCAGCACTACCTTCAGCACTACCTTCAGCACTACCTTCAGCACTACCTTCAGCACTACCTTCAGCACTACCTTCAGCACTACCTTCAGCACTACCTTCAGCTCTACCTTCAGCACTACCTTCAGCACTACCTTCAGCACTACCTTCAGCTCTACCTTCAGCACTACCTTCAGCACTACCTTCAGCACAACCTTCAGCACTACCTTCAGCACTACCTTCAGCACTACCTTCAGCACTACCTTCAGCACTACCTTCAGTACTACCTTCAGCACTACCTTCAGCACTACCTTCAGTACTACCTTCAGCTCTACCTTCAGTACTACCTTCAGTACTACCACCAGTACTACCTTCAGTACTACCTTCAGTACTACCACCGGTACTACCACCAGCACTACCTTCAGCACTACCTTCAGCACTACCTTCAGCACTACCTTCAGCACTACCTTCAGCACTACCTTCAGCTCTACCTTCAGCACTACCTTCAGTACTACCTTCAGTACTACCTTCAGTACTACCACCAGTACTACCTTCAGTACTACCTTCAGTACTACCACCAGTACTACCACCAGTACTACCTTCAGCACTACCTTCAGTACTGCCTTCAGCACTACCTTCAGCACTACCTTCAGCACTACCTTCAGTACTACCACCAGTACTACCTTCAGTACTACCTTCAGTTCTACCTTCAATACTACCTTCAGTACTACCTTCAGCACTACCTTCAGCACTACCACCAGTACTACCTTCTGTACTACCTTCAGTACTACCTTCAGCACTACCATCAGTACTACCTTCAGCATTACCACCAGTACTACCTTCAGTACTACCTTCAGTATTACCTTCAGCACTACCATCAGTACTACCTTCAGTACTACCACCAGTACTACCTATCAGCACTACCTTCAGCACTACCTTCAGTACTACCTTCAGTACTACCTTCAGTACTACCTTCAGTTCTACCTTCAGTACTACCTTCAGTACTACCTTCAGTACTACCTTCAGCACTACCATCAGTACTACCTTCAGTACTACCACCAGTACTACCTATCAGCACTACCTTCAGCACTACCTTCAGTACTACCTTCAGTACTACCTTCAGTACTACCTTCAGTACTACCTTCAGTTCTACCTTCAGTACTACCTTCAGTACTACCTTCAGTACTACCTTCAGTACTACCTTCAGCACTACCATCAGTACTACCTTCAGTACTACCACCAGTACTACCTATCAGCACTACCTTCAGCACTACCTTCAGTACTACCTTCAGTACTACCTTCAGTACTACCTTCAGTACTACCTTCAGTTCTACCTTCAGTACTACCTTCAGTACTACCTTCAGCACTACCTTCAGCACTACCTTCAGTACTACCTTCAGCAATACCTTCAGCACTACCACCAGTACTACCTTCAGTACTACCTTCAGTACTACCTTCAGCACTACCTTCAGCACTACCTTCAGCACTACCACCAGTACTACCTTCAGTACTACCTTCAGTACTACCACCAGTACTACCTTCAGCACTACCATCAGTACTACCTTCAGTACTACCACCAGTACTATCTTCAGTACTACCTTCAGCACTACCTTCAGCACTACCTTCAGTACTACCTTCAGCACTACCTTCAGCACTACCTTCAGTACTACCTTCAGCACTACCTTCAGTACTACCTTCAGCACTACCTTCAGTACTACCTTCAGTACTACCTTCAGTACTGCACTGGCATCTTCACGGCATCAGCCTCACACTGTCTCTTTCTCCTCTCGATAAAGTGACGTCGTGAAGTGGTGTTCGTTAGCTTATGTTGCTAAGATTACGTCGCGCTCTTTTTTCATTGTTTGGGGATTTGGAAAACGTTGCTCTTCCTGTCGCGACCAGATGCGGCGCGCTGACTGGAGTGGATGAAGTGAGCTGAAGTGCCAAGAAACGACAACGACGACAACCGTTTGAACTCGGACAGGATTCAAACCGGCTTTCTTTTGGTCTGAGAGCACAGGCTCACTGAAAATGCGCATAGATGAAGAGCTTGTAGTGTAAAAAATGTAATTACCGTATTTTCCGGACTATAAGTCGCACCTTTTTTCATGGTTTTGGCCGGAGTGCGACTTATACTTATATTTACAATTGTATACTTATACTCCGGAGCGACTTCTATGTGATATTATCTGTTATTTTCACACTTGCAACTGCATTTCATACTCCAGTGCGACTTATATATGTTTTTTTCTTCTCTATTATGCATTTTTTGCATTTCAATGACTAAAATAAGGGACAACTATTTTATAATCTAACATTCTTTTCACCTGGAATTTAACACTTTGTTCTTTAAGTTTGATGTTTTATCATAAAGGCCGTTTTAAAGGTGCGATAAATGAACTTTTTAAGTGTCGACGACCTGCTTGTCTTCATGGAGAATGTTCCACAGCATGGCTTTAAACACCGCCGAGTTACAGGTCAGCTCTGCGGAAAGGCAACAACAGTGAGGATGCAGGATGAGTTCAATGTCACGCTGTGGAACACTGTGGCCAGAGCAAGAAAAGTTACACAGTGCATCTTTAAATGTGAGTGACTGAGCAGCACTCACAGCTCCAATGACACTAAAGCTTATTCTTATTTGTTTTGTTTTAAAAATGGATTTCAGAGCCATGAAATATTAACAATTCAACCTCAGGACTCAACTTGAAAATTAACAATTTATTTTTTTTGATGCCACCCCCTTATTTTTATTCCTCTACTTACCATATGTTCTTCCTGGTCCAGCTTGTTCTGTTGTTTTTTTTTTGTTGCTTTTTCTGTTGTTCTGTGTTCAAAGAATTGCACACAAAAAATTGCAAAAATAAAAAAAGTCAAATCAAAATATAAAATGTTTGAATGGTCAAATGTCAGGATTAAATTCATTGCCATTTTTATTCACAAATAAAACACAGATCCTGCTTTGTTGAACTCTTCCAAAACCGAACAGAAATAACAATAATATGCATAAATATGATTAAAAACCTTCCTGAACCGAGACCTCTGACACACTTAAACCTCAATGTCTCAATTCTAATTCTGCAAATGTCCCTTTTTTATGACGGCGGGAGAGCGTTTTACTGCATGGGTCGGGATCCTCCCCGCTCTGCACCAGCGTTCCTCGCACTCCTCCACCTCTAAACAGATGCACGTTCACCCCGAGGATCAATATTGATTCATTTACATCCGAGGCCTCTCCAAACCACCGAGTCCTGCCCTTTCACCGAGAAGCCATACGTTGAAATTGGTATAAGAAGAAGCGTGTGGGGGGTGTTTGTTTCTTCTTCTTCTTCTTTTTCTTCTTCTTCTTCCTTGGCGTTTGCTGTTTAGCTTGACGGGGCTAAAAGATGGTGTCACACGGATCCGGAGCGCCTCACTAAATGTTTAATGGGCCATGAGTGGGAGGCACTGGACGGACAGGAGAGAAGGGGGAGAGGAGAGGAGAAAAGTGTACATGAGAGAGGGGGGAGAGAAGAGGAGAGGAGAGAGGGTGAGGGAAGAGGAAGGGGAGAAAGAAAGTAGGGAGGAGGGGGAAAGTTATTTATTTCATTTATTTTATCTATTTTATCTATTTTTTATCCATTTCTTCCCTTTATTTTGTTTTTTTTGGTCTTGATGTTTTATGTTCTAGAATAAGAATAATAAAGAACAGAAACATAACAAAACCTGCATTCTCCGTGCGAGCGGCCTCACCTCTCCACAGACCTGACCTGTACCTCCGCACAGATGAGCCACTGTGGGATTTCGGCTGTCGGTTGTTTTCCAGTCGTCGTTGACACTTTCTTGCCGCTTTGTCTTTTATTTTCGTTCTAAATCCTGGCGAGTACTTCCATCTAAAGCTCATAAAAACCCGGACGCGATGACTAACCAACCGCAAACGCACAAATCGCACGGTTTTGCTGCAACACGTGTCGATTACAGCAGTTCAAATAAACACTCTGAGTCACGTCTGAGCCGATCTACAGTTGCGTCATCTACGGTGCCGCGGTTTGCACGTTCTCCACGCGTGTTCCGCACCGAAAGTGTTTAAAGTTTTGTTTTTTTTACCATTTTCTCTCTCATTTTGACTTTATTTGGCGTAGTTGCACTTGTTGTACGTGTAAATGTTAGAGAAAAGTGGAAAAATCTGTGGGATATTATAACAGGAAGTGACATCACAGCAGGGACACTCAGTTCATCCAAAGTTCATGCAGAATTTTCACAATATACTGTCGTTTTTTGACCCGCTTAACATGAATTCAACAGAATAAAAGCGTTTGCATGTATTTTTATTCGTCAAATGAAACAATTGTGACGTTCAATTTACATTTTCAATTTACGGGTGTATTTATTGCAGAAAAACACACTAAAAAACATGCTTTTTAATGTATAAACACGTTTCCCTCATACGTAGTTCACCTTTAAACTAGAAGAATAATGTGGCAAATCTGTGGAGCAAATCTTTAAAACGGCTTTTTAACGTCTTCAAAAGTCTTCTGGACGTTGCGCTTGACCGCCCTCTGCAGGAGCGAGAATGTACGCGAGCTCGGTTGGCCCCGCCCCTATGGGAGGAGTCATGACCTGAGACCCGCCCTGCTTCTGTTGAACCGCCGGCCTTGTTGTCATGGCATCGCTCGATCATATCGTTCTTCCAGTTTTTATTCCCTCACAGCCGTAACCGGGTCCTGAACAAGGGTTTGAGCGGATAGTCATAAACGGGAGGTAGATCGGGTGCCCCGCTTTATTTCCTCCGTAATTTAGTATATTTTGTGTTTCCTGCGCCAAAGAGTATCTCGTAAAAGCAGCGTTTCATAACTAAATTAGACCACTGCGGCTAAAATAAAGTTCTTTAACGCTCGTCAACCGGAGGTGAAGCGTCGAAAGCAGCGCTCTGATTGGCTGCTCTCGGGCGGACCACCTCAGTTTCACGTCGCCGTCTGAAAAAAGCCGATCTAAAGCCGCACACGCACCTTAAAAATGAAGTGGATATTAAGTAAATTGTCCGCGTGAGGCTTGACATCGTCGAATACTTTCCGCTTTCGCCGTTTGAACATCCCGTACTCGAGCTTTAATGAACCGTTTCTGTTCCAGGAAGAGCTTTCCCTCTTCGCCCCGCCTCCAAACCCTTCTCAAAAATCCGCACCTCACGTTGGAATGCTCGTTTGCTAATAATTGTCGGTCTCCGTTTATGCTCGGTCTTGGCCCACGTTTTCCACACACAAAAAAAACTACGGCAATATGCTTTGTGCGTGGTCGTCGTCGGCGTGGCAACGATGCTGAAAAGTTCACATTGGCAGCGGCGAGCAGGACCGGGGCCAGCGCTGACTGTATTTGTTTTAAATCCAAACCATGGTTGGCCCTCTCCTCCTCCTCCTCCTCCACCTCCTCCTCCGCCGCGTCCCACAACTCCTCATCCTCCACAGAGTTACATAACGGCCAAACGTGCGAGATGGGGTGTTTTTTTTTCTGATACGAGAGAGCGAACGAGGTGAAACTGCAGCAAGTGGGACGGGTTTGGAGCGGCTGGTCGTGGCAGTGGGATGAGATGTTTGTTTTCGGTGCAAATTGAAACATATTGCGTGTCATTTTGCATTTTCGGTGCGTTTTTCGCTGGTGAAAATGCTCTGCCTGTTCAAAAAGAAGTCGCAGAGCAAACAGGGTTTATTTACTGTATTTTCCAGAATAATATAAGTCGCACCAGCCAAAAAATACACAATAGAGAAGAAAAAAAAACATATATAAGTCGCACTGGGGGAAATGTATTTGATGAAATCCCAGACCAAGAACAGACATTTCATCTGTAAATGCAGTTTAAAATAATAACGATGAGAGAACATGGTGAATAGGTGTACGTATGCTAACGCTAACACCTTCAGCTACATGACGTATGCTAACGCTAACACCTTCAGCTACATGACGTATGCTAACGCTAACACCTTCAGCTACATGACGTATGCTAACGCTAACACCTTCAGCTACATGACGTATGCTAACGCTAACACCTTCAGCTACATGACGTATGCTAACGCTAACACCTTCAGCTACATGACGTATGGTAACGCTAACACCTTCAGCTACATGACGTATGCTAACGCTAACACCTTCAGCTACATGACGTATGCTAACGCTAACACCTTCAGCTACATGACGTATGGTAACGCTAACACCTTCAGCTACATGACGTATGCTAACGCTAACACCTTCAGCTACATGACGTATGGTAACGCTAACACCTTCAGCTACATGACGTATGCTAACGCTAACACCTTCAGCTACATGACGTATGCTAACGCTAACACCTTCAGCTACATGACGTATGGTAACGCTAACACCTTCAGCTACATGACGTATGCTAACGCTAACACCTTCAGCTACATGACGTATGCTAACGCTAACACCTTCAGCTACATGACGTATGCTAACGCTAACACCTTCAGCTACATGACGTATGCTAACGCTAACACCTTCAGCTACATGACGTATGCTAACGCTAACACCTTCAGCTACATGACGTATGCTAACGCTAACACCTTCAGCTACATGACGTATGGTAACGCTAACACCTTCAGCTACATGACGTATGCTAACGCTAACACCTTCAGCTACATGACGTATGCTAACGCTAACACCTTCAGCTACATGACGTATGGTAACGCTAACACCTTCAGCTACATGACGTATGCTAACGCTAACACCTTCAGCTACATGACGTATGGTAACGCTAACACCTTCAGCTACATGACGTATGCTAACGCTAACACCTTCAGCTACATGACGTATGCTAACGCTAACACCTTCAGCTACATGACGTATGGTAACGCTAACACCTTCAGCTACATGACGTATGCTAACGCTAACACCTTCAGCTACATGACGTATGCTAACGCTAACACCTTCAGCTACATGACGTATGCTAACGCTAACACCTTCAGCTACATGACGTATGGTAACGCTAACACCTTCAGCTACATGACGTATGCTAACGCTAACACCTTCAGCTACATGACGTATGCTAACGCTAACACCTTCAGCTACATGACGTATGCTAACGCTAACACCTTCAGCTACATGACGTATGGTAACGCTAACACCTTCAGCTACATGACGTATGCTAACGCTAACACCTTCAGCTACATGACGTATAGTAACGCTAACACCTTCAGCTACATGACGTATGCTAACGCTAACACCTTCAGCTACATGACGTATGCTAACGCTAACACCTTCAGCTACATGACGTATGCTAACGCTAACACCTTCAGCTACATGACGTATGCTAACGCTAACACCTTCAGCTACATGAGGCACAGACAGAACTGTGGTAAGTGTCTGGTATGTTAACGTAACATATGAACAGTTATTCAGATAACTATAGCATAAAGAACATGCTAACAAGTTTAGCAAAGCATCAGTTTTACCCCAAATTACTAAATCCACTGAATTCTTCTTCCTCTGTGTCACTTCTAAACAACTCCACAAACTCCAGAGGAAGAGGAAGTGCAGATTATTCTTCTGCGTCGCTCAGAGCCTAGAGCGCCCTCTTGTGGTTGTCAGTGTGAAAATAATGAACATTATCACATAAGTCGCACCCCGGCTGAAACTATGAAAACTGTATTTTAACCTGGAAAGTCTCTCAGAGAATCTGAACGATCTTTAACTGAGGACGACGACCCTCGAGGATGTTTAGTGCTGATAATGTCTCCATTCTTGGCGAGGTTTGGACTCAAATCTGTCATTGTTCTGCATGTCGTCTGATCAGAGTCTCCAGTGGGGCCCCGAGCTGAAGAGGGCCCCTGAGATATGAGAGACGTCTCCGACAGGCTTGAAAATGTGACAGTTATTATGATCATCGATGTTTCTTATAGGTATTAAAAATGAGGTTTCAAGTCCTATATTTGCCTAATTACAAAACACAACTCATCATTTTGTACTTTATATTGAGTCATTTTCCACTTTGTACCTGTAAAATTAAGCAAATTGTATTAACTGTTCGGAAATAACACATTTATCTTTTTCAAGGGGAAGCATCAATCTTTTTATTGTCTATTTAATCAAGTCGTCGACAGGAAATCTTCATCTTAAATGTAACGCTATCAAGTCGTTTACTCACATAAATGTAAGAGAAATAAAAGGTTTTTCAAGTTTTTTCTTCTTTTTTAAAAAAATATATAGAAATAAGGCATTTTATGTGTAAAAACTGCCAAAATTGCACATATTTGGGACATTTAAATCTGAAAAAAGGACAGATGTTAAAATGTCTTGCTTAATATTGTGACATATTAGTTACAAATACATTTACAAAAGGGATTTTTTAACACCTTTTTTTTTTGTTTGAGCAAAATAAATCTGACTGAAAATCGACCCAAAAATTCAAATTTTACTACAGTTTTTTTTACATTAAACAACTCATAAAACTAAAGTAATGAATCAGGTTTGGAATTAAATCTACAAATCCTTCCGTACATTCTGTCAGAATCATGTTCAGTACAAGATTGTAAAGTTTGGTGTGGATGCAACTTTAAGGTCTGATTTTTGTGACTCTGAGGGAGAAAAATGCATTTAAAGAAAACTGTTTTTGAAGTTTCACCAATGTCCCAGAGAAAGCTATAGCTACAAATGGATTAAATTAAACATTACCACATCTTTAGGAGCAGATCTGACCGTTTTTAAAGCAAACTGACCAAAAAACACGAGTCCTTTCACAATAAAACGAGAATCAAAAATCAGACACGTTTGCGTTCACCATGTACATTTTTAATACACCACCATGACTCGCACGTTACACTCGGACGGCAGAAGCGCAGTCAGTCCCCGCCTTCGCCCGTCGATCTGGAATATTTACAGTTCTCATGGCAACACACATCGAAACTATTTACACGCCTTTTTTTTTTTTTTTTTTCAAACGGCGGGATCACGGGATGCGTTTACGACACGATGGCTCACAATTTCACAAGCACAGAGTTCATTAAAAAGTAAAAAATCATAATACTCATTCGGCTTCTCTAGAGCAGAAGTGGCCCTCGGAAAACAGAGCGACGCCGCCACCTTCTGGTCACACGCGGCTAGCGGCGGGAGCTAGCTCTGTCGACGCATGAGCTACGCCTACGATCCCAGCGCTTCGAGTTAGAGCTAAAGTCTAAAATCTACAGCGTCTGAAGCCACATCGGAGTCGAGTATCAAAAAGGGAAAGATTCAGCGTTTTAATGGCTTCGAAAAAGTGTACAATTTAAAGGACCATGCCGGGGTTTTTTTTTGCTTCGAAAACTACAAACACGAATCTAAACTCTCCTGATGACGATCGTTTTTACAAGCAGCGCCGTTGTGGAGCTATTTTAAAGGTTTATTGTGTGACTTTTCGAGTAGAAAGTCCAGGGAGACGAGCGAGCGACGCCAAATTTACAGGTCGACTCTGCGGAGGGGCGACCCGGAACACCTGGAATGGAATAAACGCCTGGTGAATCGAACGTTTCAGGGAAAACAACGGCATTTGTACGGAGAAAGAGTTTTCGTCAACGTTGCACTTTTAAATTGTTGCTTTTTTTTTTATCTAGCATCAAGAAGTTGTTCCAGAAAACGTATTCAAACCGATCAATTTGTCTGAACTAACGTTTCGGCTCTAACGTTTATATTTGATTTGATTCAGTAATTTATGTGAACGTAAATCACACACAATTAAAATAAATCAATAAATGAATCTTCAAAGCGCATTAGAACTAGGGATGTCAAGAGTATTATCAGGTGTGAATTGATAATTATGATTATGATGATTATTTAGGTCACAGTGTAATCGTAAAGACTAAAAAATTATCATTGTGAAATTTTTAGAAATTTTTTAAACTTTTTTTTTTAATTCAAATGATAGAAAAGTGGCAATTTTGGAATTAAATTTGGTCCTTTTTTAGTTAAATTAAAAGAAATGTGACAATTTTAGAAGCAAATTAAGTAGTTTCTGCTCAGAATTTCCTCAAAAACACAAACCTAAATGTAAAGTACTTTTTTTTATCTTGCTGTTTATGTCAAATTAATCATTCATAAAGTGTGATTTCATAAAGCAGGTCGCGCATTGAGGAGCGGAAATGCGTGAACAAAGCAAGAAGGAAAGAAAATGTTGGATTTTTTTTGCCGTTTTCCTCGCGATTTCAATAATTGTGACGTTCATTCTCACAATAATCGTTACGCTCGAAACGCAAAACGATCAATAACCGATGCATCCGAACACACGTCGACGCCCGGAGTCATTCATCGGCGAGATTAAGCGCAGCGCTGCTTGTAAAGTCATCAAAACGCACCGGAATACGCCCGACTAACGCCCAGCGGCCCTTCAACACGAGCCAATACTTCTGTCACGGCCAAATGTTAAGAACCGACTAATGTCTACGGGCGTATTGACGTCACATGGCTTTCGACACCTCAGACTATGTACAAAGTATTACAATTTAATCGGGGAACGCTCCGGTAGATGAAATTAAGACATTCGAAGTGAACTTAGCTTATGGTTTGGAGCGTCCAGCACCGTTTGCACATTTTGAAAAAGACGATACCGGAACGAGAAAAACGCGGACGGCAGGTTTTTCGAGACAAGAATACCGTTTGTCGTTACAATATCAGGAGGAAGTCTCCTGATATTGTACCCAATAATACCCAATAATAACCCTACGCGAAAATACAATCTTCGAGGCAAATTTGCGATATTTCGGATGTGATTTTTGTCCGTACGCGCGTGATTTGAGCTCGTAGCGGCGCGAAAAGTTCCCGCTAACGCACGAAACTCGTCGACTATTCGTGGGTTTCAGAAAGAGGAGGAATTGGGACTGTTTAAAACTAAATATTCTCTTTTGAACGGGCATAAGTCCCCAAAATGTTGCCCAATAACGGGAAGCTGAAACCCATGAATCGTCGATGTACTGTATACATATCATTTTAAAAGTTCATGTATTTTTGTCGACGATGTGATATTTTCTTGTCTTGTTGTCGCAGAATGGCTTGGTATTCATTTGTCAAAAAGAAAATAAGACATACAGTTTGCTTTTGCCAGTGGTGGAAAAGTACTCTTAAGTAAGTAAGACTAAAAGTATCACATAAAATGTTTTAAAATGTACTTCAAGAGTAAAACAAGTCTTTCCCACAGAACAATTGAAGTGTTAAATGTTGTGATTTTGATAAAGAATTGCTTGATTTTTGCAATTCCAATAAATGTTCTGTTTTTTCCAAGAAATTTTCAGTTTTTTCCAACAATTTTTTCAGTTTTTTCCAATAAATTTCAGTTTTTTCCAACAAATTATCTTTTTTTTCCTGTGAATTTGTTTGTGTACATTTTGCTGTGCTCAAAGTTACTTTCTACTTTTCAGTCCAGTTCAAAAATGTAATGCAGTAGAAAGCACAGACGCCTGCTCTTAAAAGTAATGAAGTACCTGTAAAAGTAGAAAGTAAAGTACAGACAACTCAAACGTTACTTTAGTACAGCCTTTTCCTGTTGTACTTTGTTACTTTCCACCACTGGCGTTTGGTCAATACAGTTTCTAAACCATCATTTTACCCAATTATCATTACACTGGAGAAATGTACCACCGTAAGTGAAGTGATTGATGTAAGTCGCATCCATCTTGATTTGCCAATAGAATAAGAACCTTTTTTCAAGTGCAGTAGCGTTAATTTTTCACATTTCAAGTTCAAAAACCTCTCGTCTTTTCTCATTTAAAGTGAAACGACATGTTTAATGCTCGTTCCCTTGACAATCGCTGTCAAAATACACTGAAAACTAGACAAATACTACTTATTTCAAGCACTTATCAACTTATTTTCCATATTTGTGCACCACTTTCTCCTCTTTCTACCGTCGAAAGTCCAAACTCCAGCCCCTTCGCCGCTCTCCTCCCCGATTGGCCGCACGGCACAGGCGTGCGGCCAATCCCAGAGCTTCGTCAGACCTCTTCTTTTACATCCGTGCGCTGCTTGCGGTGCTTGCCCCCGCCCCCCCGCGCCTCGTCCCGCCCCCGATCCGCGTTGGCGTCCCCGGCGTTGAAATCCCCCGCCGGGTCGTCGTCGTCCCCCTCGCCGCCGCCGCCGCCGCCCACCACGCCGTCGATCCAGCTCCTGAACCGTCCAACGCGCGTGTACATGGACGGGGAGGAGGGCTCGCCGCACCCGCCGCCGCCGCCGTCGCTCCCCTCGGCGACGACCACCACCCCGGACAGCACCCACCGGCCCGTGTCGCCCAGGCAGACCAGGCCGCCGCCCGAGCCGCTGCCGCAGCCCTGGCCGTGCGCCTGGGTGGTGTTGGGGGGGCTGCCGGCGCACACGCTGTCGTGGCTGTAGAAGGCGTCGCCGTAGCGTTTCTTACAGTGCCAGGACGACATCAGCGGCACCCACGTGGCAAAGACGGGCTCTGGAACGGACAAACGCAACATCAGGTCGGGCGGGAAATGGTCCAGATGGGGTTTTTAAATTTCTTTTTCTGACAGATTTTGGTTTGATTTGTTTTTTTCCCACCAATTTTTGTTCTTGTCCAGGAGACGTGAAACTTGGGATCAGACAAACTGCGCCAACGGTGAAAGGGCGATATCGTGACTGACGAACGAAAAATGGGGGAAAAAACACATTTGGACACAACTTGAAAATGGACAAATTTGACAGAAACTGGACTAAACTTTTATCGAGCTTTAACCTTCTTTTCTTCAGATGCCTCACTTTTCTTTTGCTTTTCCCCCCATTTTATTTCATTCATTAGAACTAGAACAACAATGTTATAGTAACATTGGAGAAACAGAAAAACATAATAATGATAATAATAATAATAATAATAATAATAATAATATAATAATAATGAGAATAATAATATAATAATGAGAATAATAATAATAATGAGAATAATAATGAAAATGATAATAATAATAATGAGAATAATGATAATAAAAATAATAATAATAATGAGAATAATAATGATAAATGATAATAATGAGAATAATAATAATGAGAATAAAAATAATAATAATGATAATAAAAAAAAAAATTAAAAACACAAAGAACTCAAAGAACGAGCTGGACGAGGGAGAACGCAAGGTAATAAAAGGTAATAAAAGTATAAGATAAGGGAGAGGCATAAAAAAGCATAGTATTGTGCAGAATAATTGTTCCATTTTTTCCATTGTTTTTGAATTTGTCTATTTTCATGTTGAGTCCTCAGGTTATTTTTTTCCTTTGCCTAAAAAATTGACGTAAATGTAAAGAATATTTTTAATCACATTCAAAATTCAAGATTTGCCCGTCATTTGATCTTAATAATCGCAAATAATCGTTAAATCGTGACGTTTTTTGACACCCCTGGAACCCCCTATGGAAAATGAATAACACTCAAAATCCTTCTGAACCGCAAAAAGAGTTCAAATCGGGCACATAAGTTAGCTGTTCTTTCACCTGGGCTGTTCCAGGTGGCGGTGACGGTGACCACGCACGAGGACAGCGCGGCCCCGGACTCGGCGGGCGGGAGGCAGGCCGCGTTGGCGTTGGGGTCCAGGGACATGCAGCTCCCCTTGGGGCTCGGCAGTCGGATCAGCGCCAGGTCGTGTCGCCCCCGGTGACCTTTGAACTTCCTGTGGACCACCACCTGCTTGGGGACGAGCGTCTGGACGGCGGCGCCGACTCGGACCAGGAGCCGAGACGAGTGCGGGATCGCCCTTAGCAACGGGAAAAGGGACGTTTATTACAGTTTAAAGACTATAATAGACAATAAAAAGTTAAAAAGTTGTATTTTTATCATCGTAATCATTATCTGGACTGTAAAGACGCTAAAACATGTACGAAATGAGCTTTTTATAACAAAAACAGCGGCATTTTTAAACCCAAATGTCAAAAACAAATAAAAAATGTCCGATTTTTATCAATAATACACTTTATTCATGACGTATTCTTCATTTAAAAGACTTCAGTCGTCTTAATTCAACTTTTATTTAGTTTATAATGTATTTATTGAGTCTCAATGTACAATAGAAATAATCGTTTGACAAGTCCATTCATGAAATAATCGTTTTTTAAACAAAATATAACATTTAAAAACTCAGATTGATGAAAAATCTCATCTCATTCTAAGTAAATATTGACCGGTGGCGATATGAAATACTGAAGCGTGAAATGTGTCATAAAGTGCGATAATGAAGTAAACTCTTTGACAAAAGCTCGTGTTCATCAAACTAAAGCTGGAATAAATAAAACACAAGTAAAGACTGAAAATGTGTCTGTGACATCATCATTATGCAACGTTTTACAGCTCAAATATTAAAACATACGACAAAAAAATGAATAAAATGGTTGAAGCTAGCGACGTAAAAGCTAGCGGTGTAAAAGCTAGCAAAATAAAAGCTAGCGAAATAAAAGCTAGCGACGTAAAAGCTAGCGACGTAAAAGCTAGCGAAATAAAAGCTAGCGACATAAAAGCTAGCGAAATAAAAGCTAGCGAAATAACAACTAGCGACGTAAAAGCTAATGAAAAAAAAGCTAGCGAAATAAAAGCTAGCGAAATAAAAGCTAGCTACGTAAAAGCTAGCAAAATAAAAGCTAGTGAAATAATTGCGAGCGAAATAAATGTCTACACAATAAAAATTGACTATTTATTCTGTCATTTCTTGAACAATAAGTTGAAATATTAATTATTGGGACTAGAATTAGCATTTAGCATTAGCCTCGCTCCAGTTTAGTCGACCAAGAAATGAATTAGTCGATTACAGCCCTAAATTATAGCATCGGAATTGGTCACAGGCAATTTCTATGGAATCAACATTTACAACAAAACCCACCACTCTAAATATAAAAGTACATAAGTATAAAAGTATAAGTATAAAAGTACATAAGTATAAGCTTCCTGGTCATGTTTGTACTGTGTTCTGTGCCGTGCGTGTTGACCTCTGGGTCTGACCTGGTGAGGCACGAGGCGGAGGTCAGGGCCCAGCAGGGGCTGACCAGGGTCCCACTGCAGAGGGGGAGGAGCCCGTCCTGGGACTGACGCCACACGGACACCTGCCACGGCCAAGTGTTCCTGAAGGAGACAAGCACAGGGCATCAGGAGGGACACACGGGAATGTACTGTCCATCAGGAGGGACACACGGGAAAGTACTGTCCATCAGGAGGGACACACGGGAACGTACTGTCCATCAGGAGGGACACACGGGAATGTCCTGTCCATCAGGAGGGACACACGGGAACGTACTGTCCATCAGGAGGGACACACGGGAACGTACTGTCCATCAGGAGGGACACACGGGA
This sequence comes from Eucyclogobius newberryi, assembly GCF_026437365.1. Classification (NCBI taxonomy): domain Eukaryota; kingdom Metazoa; phylum Chordata; class Actinopteri; order Gobiiformes; family Gobiidae; genus Eucyclogobius; species Eucyclogobius newberryi. The sequence continues at coordinate 3,763,149 of NW_027315835.1, forward strand.
ATGTAGTGTCCATCAGGAGGGACACACGGGAACGTACTGTCCATCAGGAGGGACACACGGGAACGTACTGTCCATCAGGAGGGACACACGGGAATGTAGTGTCCCGTGTGGCCATCAGGACGTACACACGGGAACGTACTGTCCAGTGTGTCCATCAGGAGGGACACACGGGAACGTACTGAGTGTGCGGAAGTGGAACACCGACTTTAGACTATTGTGAGAAACAACATCACGATTTAACGATTATTCACGATTGTTCAGACCAAACGACAGGGAAATCTTTCATTTTTGTTCATTCTCATTTACACAATTTCACAAAAAGTGACAAAAACAGCCGGATAAAAAGACTTTCTTCACATTTAAGTCTATTTGTGGACGATAGATTGAACTAAAAATAATTAATTTTGCTTCTAAAATTGTCACAATTGTATTTTTTGGCTCCTAAGACAATATTGCGGCCTGATTGCCACTAGATGGAGCTGTTGTCCTTTTATTATCATCCTTAAAATAAGTGAAAACAATCAACAAGCACATTTTGACTTTTGACTTGATTAAGATTCATTTCTGACAAAGTTTTTCTACAAAAAAGCAATGAACAACTAGTTTGTTAAAGCTCAAAACACATTATATTTATATTTTTTGTCTTCAGCTATTGCTCATTTCTTAAAACCTTAAAAAACATTATTTACATGATATAAAGTCACGTCTAATTAAGATTAGAATTGCTCCAAAACTCTGACGTTTGGGTGACGAACCAACGCGTGTCCACAAAGTGCCACTAGATGGTGCTGTTGTCGCGCTCAACGTCATGGCAACGCTCCTTATTTCTGATAAAACTGCAAAAATATCACCCCAACTAGTGCAAGAAAACGATTATTCACGATAATTGTGACTAAATGACAAAATATGTAAAAAAATAATAATTCTCGTTCGTTCTCGTGGTCTGACGTGTGACTGTTCCTTAAGTTTGTGACCAACTTTACGGAATTAAAGACAAAATAAAGTTAAATGTGACAAAAACAGCCAGATATAAAAGTTATTTACATTTAAGTCTATTTTTGGACGATATGGATTGAACTAAAAATAATTAATTTTGCTTCTAAAATGGTCACAAATATTATTATTTGGTTCCTTTGACTGTATTGTGGCCTGAATGCCACTAGATGGTGCTGTTGTCACGCTCAAAGTCAGTGAAACGCTGCTTGTTCCTGATAAAACTGCAAAAACTTGAATTATTCAGGTCACAATATAATCATAAGAACTAAAAACTAGTAATTGTGGCTATTTTAGAAGCAAAATGATGTAATTTCTATTCAATTTGGACCTGAAAAAAAACACCCAGTGAGTTTGATGTGGCAGTTTGTGTCACAATAACTGACTGAAAAGTGACTTATTAGAATGATTTAAAATGAAGGATTTCACGTTTGTTTCGTTACAGTTTGTGTCAAAAATCGTGAATAAGCGTTAAATCGTGATGTTTCTTCACAAGAATCGTAAATCAGATCAAAACAACTGATTAAAACTGATGTTACTGCACTTTTCCTAAACCCTCTCCGTTTACTACAGCAGCTGCTAAAATGTCTTCAAAATACGATGTCTGTGTGTTTGTATCAAACTAGTTACGAATAAAAACGTAAAAACCAATGAAACACTGGAAAAAATAATCTTAAAGTTAATAATAATAAACTGTTGTTATGTGAAAACTCTCAAAAACACAAACATCAGCTGTTATTTTTGTCTTCCCGTTGCCCGCTCCACACGACGTGTCAAAAGTCATTTCTCGTCGTGCCCTCGACGCGCTGGCGCTCACCTGACGCCGTTGCCCTCGCCCGTGTTGGCGCTCACCTGACGCCGTTGCCCTCGCCCGTGTTGGCGCTCACCTGACGACGTTGCCCTCGCCCGTGTTGGCGCTCACCTGACGACGTTGCCCTCGCCCGTGTTGGCGCTCACCTGACGACGTTGCCCTCGCCCGTGTTGGCGCTCACCTGACGACGTTGCCCTCGACCGTGTTGGCGCTCACCTGATGACGTTGCCCTCGCCCGTGTTGGCGCTCACCTGACGACGTTGCCCTCGCCGCCCGTGTTGGCGCTCACCTGATGACGTTGCCCTCGCCCGTGTTGGCGCTCACCTGACGACGTTGCCCTCGCCGCCCGTGTTGGCGCTCACCTGACGACGTTGCCCTCGCCCGTGTTGGCGCTCACCTGACGACGTTGCCCTCGCCCGTGTTGGCGCTCACCTGATGACGTTGCCCTCGCCCGTGTTGGCGCTCACCTGACGACGTTGCCCTCGCCGCCCGTGTTGGCGCTCACCTGACAACGTTGCCCTCGCCCGTGTTGGCGCTCACCCATGTTGCCCTCGCCCGTGTTGGCGCTCACCTGAGGACGTTGCCCTCGCCCGTGTTGGCGCTCACCTGAGGACGTTGCCCTCGCCCGTGTTGGCGCTCACCTGACGACGTTGCCCTCGCCCGTGTTGGCGCTCACCTGAGGACGTTGCCCTCGCCCGTGTTGGCGCTCACCTGAGGACGTTGCCCTCGCCCGTGTTGGCGCTCACCCACGTTGCCCTCGCCCGTGTTGGCGCTCACCTGACGACGTTGCCCTCGCCCGTGTTGGCGCTCACCTGACCACGTTGCCCTCGCCCGTGTTGGCGCTCACCTGACCACGTTGCCCTCGCCCGTGTTGGCGCTCACCTGACGACGTTGCCCTCGCCCGTGTTGGCGCTCACCTGAGGACGTTGCCCTTGCCCGTGTTGGCGCTCACCTGACGACGTTGCCCTCGCCCGTGTTGGCGCTCACCCACGTTGCCCTCGCCCGTGTTGGCGCTCACCTGACGACGTTGCCCTCGCCCGTGTTGGCGCTCACCTGACGACGTTGCCCTCGCCCGTGTTGGCGCTCACCTGACAACGTTGCCCTCGCCCGTGTTGGCGCTCACCTGACGACGTTGCCCTCGCCCCTGTTGGCGCTCAACCACGTTGCCCTCGCCCGTGTTGGCGCTCACCTGAGGACGTTGCCCTCGCCCGTGTTGGCGCTCACCTGAGGACGTTGCCCTCGCCCGTGTTGGCGCTCACCTGACGACGTTGCCCTCGCCCGTGTTGGCGCTCACCTGAGGACGTTGCCCTCGCCCGTGTTGGCGCTCACCTGAGGACGTTGCCCTCGCCCGTGTTGGCGCTCACCCACGTTGCCCTCGCCCGTGTTGGCGCTCACCTGACGACGTTGCCCTCGCCCGTGTTGGCGCTCACCTGACCACGTTGCCCTCGCCCGTGTTGGCGCTCACCTGACCACGTTGCCCTCGCCCGTGTTGGCGCTCACCTGACGACGTTGCCCTCGCCCGTGTTGGCGCTCACCTGAGGACGTTGCCCTTGCCCGTGTTGGCGCTCACCTGACGACGTTGCCCTCGCCCGTGTTGGCGCTCACCCACGTTGCCCTCGCCCGTGTTGGCGCTCACCTGACGACGTTGCCCTCGCCCGTGTTGGCTCTCACCTGACGACGTTGCCCTCGCCCGTGTTGGCGCTCACCTGACCACGTTGCCCTCGCCCGTGTTGGCGCTCACCTGACCACGTTGCCCTCGCCCGTGTTGGCGCTCACCTGAGGACGTTGCCCTCGCCCGAGTTGGCGCTCACCTGACGACGTTGCCCTCGCCCCTGTTGGCGCTCACCCACGTTGCCCTCGCCCGTGTTGGCGCTCACCTGACGACGTTGCCCTCGCCCGTGTTGGCGCTCACCTGAGGACGTTGCCCTCGCCCATGTTGGCGCTCACCTGAGGACGTTGCCCTCGCCCGTGTTGGCGCTCACCTGACGACGTTGCCCTCGCCCGTGTTGGCGCTCACCTGAGGACGTTGCCCTCGCCCGTGTTGGCGCTCACCTGAGGACGTTGCCCTCGCCCGTGTTGGCGCTCACCCACGTTGCCCTCGCCCGTGTTGGCGCTCACCTGACGACGTTGCCCTCGCCCGTGTTGGCGCTCACCTGACCACGTTGCCCTCGCCCGTGTTGGCGCTCACCTGACCACGTTGCCCTCGCCCGTGTTGGCGCTCACCTGACCACGTTGCCCTCGCCCGTGTTGGCGCTCACCTGACGACGTTGCCCTCGCCCGTGTTGGCGCTCACCTGACGACGTTGCCCTCGCCCGTGTTGGCGCTCACCCACGTTGCCCTCGCCCGTGTTGGCGCTCACCTGACGACGTTGCCCTCGCCCGTGTTGGCGTTGCCCTCCAGTTTGCGCAGGCCGCAGCTCGCCTCCTCTCCCCGGGATAGCTCCGCCTCCTGCGGCTGCACGTCGCAGCGCACCCCCGCGTCCTGCCGCCGCCTGCAGCCGCGCGTGCCCCGCCCCAGGGACGGACACTCGCCCAGGAACTCCTCCTTCCCCGTGCACCGCACCCGGTCCAGGTGCACGGGGCCTTTGCTCTGGCCGAACCCGGCGGCCGCCACGGCCCTGCCACTGCCAGAGGAGAGAGCGCCACAGAAAATGAGTCTCTACAAGTGAAGTGGAGTGACGTGGCGCGCTCGCTGCTGCTGCCACCTGGAGGACGTAAGCTGCACGCTCACTGTGGGCCCTGCCGACAAAAAGGCTCAAAACAAAGGATTCTTTCTCTTCTGTCACGACCACAAAGACCCCGTGTGTCCAGAAGTGTGTGACTGTGGTCAGGAGGGACCAGTGGACTTACACAGGTTTTTTATTGTTGTTATTATTATTATTATTATTATTTTAACAATAATAAAATAAATAAAATAAATAAAATAAATAAAATAAATAAAATAAATAAAATAAATAAAATAAATAAAATAAATAAATAGATGCAAAAAAAAAGCGAGACAAGACCAAGGAGAAACAAATCGGGTAAATTTGAATTAATTATATTTTGCATTAGGGGAAACCTACGCAGATGTATTTGGGATATTTCCCATCATCCAAGTATTAACAATAAATATCCTCTTGTTTTAGTCCCAGTTTAATCTGGGATAGTTCAGGTTCAAACCCAGTTTAATTGGTTCATCTCTGGTAGAGCCTTTCATATCATCAGTATTGAAACAGATCTGGTGTTGCTCGGCTCAGAACTGTGTCACAAGTGCCTCAGTGAATCATCAGAATGTAGTTGAGTCGACCTCTTCCTGACCCCTGAGGTCACGGGTTCAATCCCCCCAAAGCCACGCACCTGTGCCCGAGCTGCCTGCAGACCACGGCCGCGTTCAGGTCGTTCCATCCGGAGTCGCAGATCCCGCCCCAGTCGCCGTGGAGATACACCTCCACCCGGCCCTCGGCGCGCCCGCTGCCCCCGACCAGACGCACCAGGGGGCCTGAAAACAGCACACGCACCACAAGGTTCAGCAAAACGCCACGACACGAGAGTACGAAGAGGGGCGTGGTCAGGTGACAGGGAGATCACGTTTAACACGAGCGTCCGCGATGAAGAGGGGCGTGGTCAGGTGACAGGGAGATCACGTTTAACACGAGCGTCCGCGATGAAGAGGGGCGTGGTCAGGTGACAGGGAGATCACGTTTAACACGAGCGTCCGCGATGAAGAGGGGCGTGGTCAGGTGACAGGGAGCTCACGTTTAACATGAGCGTCCGCGATGAAGAGGGGCGTGGTCAGGTTATATAAATATATATATATATATGTTATTCTATGTTTGGTTTTAAAATAACTAAAAGTGGTTTAAATGTATAATTCAAGCCTGAAGTCCATCCATTTTCTACCGCTATCCCAGTGACTTCGGGTCTTAGGCGGGGTACATCCTGGACAGTGGCCAACTTGTCGCAGGGACATCACAGAGACTTGGACATTACAGACAGTTCACTCTCACATTCATTTCACTAGGGCCAATTTAGAGTCACCAATTTTGCCTCACACATGCATGTGTTAGGACGGTGGGAGGAGCCGGAGAAGAATCCACGGTAACACGGGGAGAACATGCAGACTCCACCCAGAGAGATCATGTGATGTAGGTCTGGTCCGGGAATCGAACCCACGATTTCCTTCTTGGGAGGCAAGAGCGCTAACCGCCTTTGCCACCGTGCACCCAAGCCTGAAGTCATGTGTAGAAAACAAAGGCTCTTCACATTTTGTACAAAACAGTTGCATTTTGGTGAGTTTTAGACTAAATTTGTACAGGAAATTAAGACTTTTTTTTCAAATTTTTCATGCATTTTCCATGTGAGATTAATGTATGAGAATTATGATGCTTTCAGATACTTCCACTTCACAGTCTCAAAAAGCTGCTCTAAATCTGTGAATATTAATGTGCCAATGCATTTATGAGATACATTTAAACATCTATTTCCTCCTTTCAAGGTTGGAAAATGGTGTAATTCAGCTTTAGTTTTGTGACTTAAATGACAAATAGATGTTGTAACTGTCTCAGCGGATTGTACCAGACATTTATGAATGAATCACAAACTCTGCGTCACACGCCTCACCTGTAGAGGGCGATATCACTTTGTTCTGAGGTGGTTTTCCTCTCCTCCGCCTCCTCCCCCCCCGCCTCCTTCCCCCCGCCTCGTCCCCCCCGCCTCACCTGTAGAGGGCGCTATGGCCGGCACCTCGTTGGTGGCGTCGGGGCCGGGGCCGGCGGCGGCGCGTCCCCTGCAGCGCACGCCCACGTCCTCGCTGTGGGCGCAGTCGGTCCGGCCCCAGATGCCCCGGGGACAGTCCAGGAGCGACGTCTCGGAGCCGTCGCAGCGCACGTCGTCCAGGAGGATCAGGCCCCCGCCCTCGCCGAACGTCCCGTCTGAGACGACCTCCGCCCGGCCCCTGGACACGGCAGGGACGAGTGAGCGACAGGTGCACGTCAATGCAGACGAGCTGACAGTTTGTTATTTAAGTTCAAGAAGAAGAAGAAGAAGAAGAAGAAGAAGAAGAAGAAGAAGAAGAAGAAGAAGAAGAAGAAGAAGAAGAAGAAGAAGAAGAAGAAGAAGAAGAAGAAGAAGAAGAAGAAGAAGGTCTAAGATATACAAGGTGGCGGTAATGCAACACTTGGATACCAACCGCCATAAAACACCGAAGAAGAAGCAAAAGAAGAACAAGCAGAAGAAGAAGACGAAAAAGAAGAAGACGCAAAAGGAGAAGAAGAAGAAGAAGAAGAAGCAAAAGAAGCAAAAGAAGCAAAAGAAGAACAAGCAGAAGAAGAAGAAGACGAAGAAGAAGAAGACGAAGACGAAGAAGCAAAAGAAGAACAAGCAGAAGAAGAAGACGCAAAAGAAGAAGACGCAAAAGGAGCAGCCGAAGAAGAAGAAGAAGAAGAAGAAGAATAGGAAGAAGAAGAAGAAGAAGAAGAAGAAGAAGAACAACAACAACAACAGTAGAATCGTTGCCATTAGAAATACAAGTCACATTAACATGAACTACAGCACATTTATTTTTACTTTATTATCTATTTTTATTTTACTAAACCTTTTTCACATTTAAAAGCCTTGTTCGATTAACTGTCTTTTTAAGTTACTATTCAGCTTCTTTTTCATAGTCGTTATGGCAAGTCATATTTCATATTTTAGTTCATGTTTTTTATTTGAAGAGATAAATATGAATTGTTTAAACTTGCATAAACATGACTGTATATGACGGCTATAATTACACATTCATTCCACTAGAGGGCAATGTTACTTTGTGTTAAAACATGACATTTATTTAGAGACAAACAAACAATAACAATATTTCAAAAAGACAAAAAAAACATGCTATTTATTTGTATTTAGTTATATTTTTAACTTTTTTGTGAGACAAACAAACAATAACAACATTAAAAAAAAAAGGATTAGACATTTGTGTTGGCCTCTGGAGGGGCGTGGTCTGGAGGGGCGTGGTCTGGAGGGGCGTGGTCGTACCTGTATCCCAGCTGTCTGCAGACCACCTCGGCGTGCTGCTGCGTCCAGTGGTCGTCGCAGATGGTTCCCCAGTCGCCGTTATGAAACACCTCCACTCGGCCCTCCCACGGCGTGTCGCCCCCGACCAGACGCACCACGCCATCTGCAAACGCACAAGGACGGGACGGCGTGGGACAGGGCGGTAAAACCGACCGAAAACGTGCCTAAAAAAACCCTCAAAACCATTATGTCCTGCAAGAAGAACAGCCTTTTATAAGTGAAAATGTAGATCAAACTGTCCAGGAGAGATGTCACGATTGTCAGGTTAATGGATTATGGTGATTACCGTATTTTCTGGACTATAAGTCGCACCGGCCAAAAAATGCATAATAGAGAATAAAAAAACATATATAAGTCGCACTGGAGTATAAGTCGCACCGGCCAAAAAATGCATATTAGAGAAGAAAAAAACATATATAAGTCGCACTGGAGTATAAGTCGCACCAGCCAAAAAATGCATAACAGAGAAGAAAAAAACATATATAAGTCGCACTGGAATATAAGTCGCAACGGCCAAAAAATGCATAATAGAGAAGAAAAAACATACAAGCTGCACTGGAGTATGAAATGCAGTTACAAGTGTGAAAATAACAAATAATATCACATATAAGTCGCTCCGGAGTATAAGTATATAAGTATAAATATAAATATAAGTCGCACCCCGGCCAAAACTGTGAAAAAAGGTGCGACTTATAGTCCAGAAAATACGGTATACAGGTCACAATGTAATCGTAAAACCAAAAAATACTAATTCCTAGTCTAAAAATGTTAATAACGTTTTCGTCAAATTTAACTTTAGTTTGTCACTTTTGTTCGGCCACAGTCCCAATAATCGCGAATAATTGTTAAATCGTGATGTTTTTTTTCTCACAATAATCACATAATAACACTAACATTTCATATCGTGACGTCCCTACTCTCCAGTCGCTCCAAAAAACTCACTCCTTCCATAAAACACCAAAGAAGAAGAAGAAGCAGAAGAATCAGAAGAAGAAAATGTGAATCACTTTTTATCTGGCTGTTTTCGTCAAATTTAACTTTATTTTGTCACTGTTGTTCGGCCACAGTCCCAATAATCGCGAATAATCGTTAAATCGTGATGATTTTTCTCACAATAATCACATAATAACACTGACATTTCATATCGTGACATCCCTACTCTCCAGTCGCTCCGAAAAACTCACACTAACTCACTCCTTCCCCGTTCCGCTGCTACGCACACGAATGTACTTTAAAATTCCAATAAAATTAATTAAAGTTGACAAAGTGGTCGATGGATGACGTCGCGCGCATCAAAACTAGAACTGAACCAGTAGCTGAAAACAACAAGTCTCCAGCAGGACGTAATGAATGGTGCTGTGTTTGTAATTAGCGCAAGCAATTAGCGAGGCTTTGTTACAGCTATTAGCAATTAGCCCGATTACAGCTAACGTCCCAGAAGTATCACCGATCTGCTGATTATTTAGGCGACAAACCATTTTCAAACACTCACTGTGTTTTTCCCCCGTTACATATATAAAAAGATGATTTATGTAGCGATTAGCGCCACCGTAACTGTTTTTGAAATTACACTAAAGCTTTTGAAAAACAATTTGAGAAGCAATTGAGAACGCAATAGCATTTTCAAATCGTTGTGTCACCTCCACGGGCTAAATTGCACCGCTTTGTCGAAATGGCAGAGCGGTAAAAACAATGGTCTTGAAAAACGGTCTTTTGGCCAATTCCGGTGCGTTCACGGTCACGTCTCCTCCAGATGAACAAATGAATCAAATAAATCACAAAAAACGTGGGAACTGAACCGCAAAGACCGTTTAGTGAGAGGCGTGTGAAACAAAAGTGCTTTCCCCGCAGACCTGTTCATTTTCTCTTTCATTAGCGATGTTTACGCTCTACTAGCGTTAGCATGTTAGCAAACACAGCCAGGTGTGTTGGTTCCCATGGACTTTAGTGCTGCTGCTGCTGCTGCTGCTGCTGCTGCTGCTGCTGCTGCTGCTTCACGCTCTGATGGTTTATTGATGATGAGGCTGATAATAGTAACACCAGGATCTCCCTCTGAGAGCGCTTTACACGACGGAACCGCGTGTCATACGGGAAAACGGGTTCGAAACTGTCATCGTTATACACGTCCTGGAGGCTTTACCAATGTATATGCAAAGTACATTTAATTCTATTGTAATTGGGGCTGATCTGGAAAACTTCAAAAAATCTTCTAAATTTGCAATTCCATATTTTTAGAACCAGGTGCGTTTAAAAAAAGATTGAAAAATGAATTGTTAAACACATCCAGGCGTTTCAGAACATGTTTGTACAGGTTAAAATGACAGGTGCAGTACGACTGAATATTTTTTGAAATGCAGGGGACAATATCAACCACGACCTTATTGTAGCTTCGAGACCCCAAACCCACAAACACACACTTTGAGTACCTGTGTAGGGTCTGCATTGAGTACCTGTGTAGGGTCTGCATTGAGTACCTGTGTAGGGTCTGCATTGAGTACCTGTGTAGGGTCTGCATTGAGTACCTGTGTAGGGTCTGCATTGAGTACCTGTGTAGGGTCTGCATTGAGTACCTGTGTAGGGGCTGCAGGAGACCCCGGCGTCCTCCATGTGGTCGCAGTTGTGTTGCTCCCAGTCTCCGTGGCGACACTGACCCAGGAAGATCTCGTTCCCGCTGCACTTCACGGCGTCGAGCAGGATGGGCCCCGTGCCCTGCCCGAAGTGCGCCCACGACCACGCCTTGGCCACCCCGCTGGAGGGACACGGAAGTACATGAAGGGTAAATGCTACAACATCTCGTTTTGCCTTTGCTGAGAATTGTAGGAATGTTATTTTCAAACCTGGCAACACCGAGTTTAGCCAAGAGAAGCCACAATATCAAATGTTTGTGTTTTTGGGAGAAGAAACCTGACATTTTACATATTTTCTGAACGATAAAGTTACGTTAATGCGACACAAACAAATTAGCATCGGATTATATTGTGACATGAACAAGAAAGAATATCAGTAAAGTATTGTTAGTTTATTGTACATTCAATTTGGCTTTTAGATAAAGGTGGACAGCTGATTGTGAACCAGAATGTGAGTGTCTTCAGTGTTGATGCGCAGTGCAGTGGTCCTTGTAGCCTTTTTTCACTACAATGAACTAAACGCAGTCAAAAACAGTGTTGGGTACGACCTGTAAACCTGTTCTACCTTGCGCCACCTCCTGGACACGCGGGGGATTACGCCGTCTGGTTTTTCAACAAAAAAAACGTTTTTTTTTTTATAATAAATCCAACAACAAGATGTAAACTGTCCAGTGAGATAAAAAAATCTATGAAAAATTGAAGTTTTCTTTAACTTGTTTTGCTTTCCCAACACTTATTACTCACTGGAGATGTTCTTGCTTTGCCTGGAATGTTCCACAGTGCGGCATTAAACGTATCTATGGAGAGTTGTGTCGCCGGGCCAAGTCACAGGTCCGCAATAAAAACAAGATAGTTAAGTTTAATTCCATACTTTATAAATATCTATGGCACAACCTCCATCAGAAAAGTGACATAGTGCACCTTTAAATCCATTATTTAAGTCTGTAAAGCCGGGAGTTAAACCTGAAGTGGCATTTCATTTGCTCATTACGACCTGCTCCATCTGTGCCTCTGAATTATAGATGCAAACACCAGCGCGCACGTCCACGAGCTTCTGTCTGATCACGGGAGCAGGAAGTCATTTGTGTTCTGCCTACGTTTCCCACAATGCATTTGTCAGGAGAACTGTATCCGCTGCAGGCATTTACCTTTGCCAATTACCGTCACATGGAGGAGGAAGTATTTTTGTATTTGGCAAACTTCACAGTGACCGAACTTGCAAGCTTACAGCAAGCATGAAAGCTATTATCAGAATATATTATTATTTTTTAATTTGTATTTATTGTATTTATTGTATTTATTTTATTTATTTTATTTATTTTATTTATTTTATTTATTTTATTTATTTTATTTATTTTATTTATTTTATCTATTGTATTTATTTTATTATATAATATTTTTTATTATTATTATTTTTAAATATATTTTAAAATTTATTATTTTTTTATCACTGAAAAGACGTTCGGTTTAGTTCAGTGTCCTGCAAGTACTCCAAGATCAAGACCTCACTTATGTCAAAGAATTAATTTATTCATGATGTTTATGATATTCATTATAAGTTATGTGCGTTTCATACATTTGAATAAAATTTACATTGATTTTACAAATTTACGTGATTTGATTTTCGTCAATATCGCATATGAAATAATTCCTCATCTTGCGTTGCTTTGGTTTGGACGTTACTCCAAAACTCTGAAAACATTTATTCTGGATTCTAGCGATACACGTTTGTTTAGCTAAAGGAATAATAGAGGATTAAACAGTCGCTTGAGTCTCAAATCCGTAAAAAAATCCTATTATTCCTTTAAGAAACCGGACGGCGTAATCCCCCACTCGTCCAGGAGGTGGTCTGAGGTAGAAAAGGTTTACAGGTAGTACCCAACACTGTTTTTGAGTGCGTTCAGTTCATTGTAGTGGAAAAAAAGGCTACAAAAACGATCAACACTGAAGACACTCACACTCTGGTTCACAATCAGCTGTCCAAATGTATCTAAAAGCCACAAATCACTCATTTGAAGACCGTGAGAGACAGATTTTCACCAGGAGAAAGTTGGAACCAGGTGTGAAGGGAGCTCCTTTTGCGTAGAAGAAGAAGAAGAAGAGCACACACCCCCGAACCAAAAGATTCCTTGTTCTGGACGCCTGTGAGAAAGGGCTAGAACCATGCTGTAGGTCTGCCCTTTCAATATTCCTGCCTAAGTTACTTTTCATTAGTTCCTTATGTTTATTAAATCGTAGTATCTCTAATACACGGTCCCCACATTTGCTTATTCTACTCCAGCCAAAGTTTGCTCTTAAAAGCATCTGGAAAAATTTGCCCTTGAATTAAACGTCTATCTTCTTCTTTTTTCTTCTTATTTTTACGCAACCGACAGGCAGCACATGAATTATGAATCTGTGGAGTGCGGATGGTTTATTCATGACGACGCGGGAGAAAAGCACTGTTTTTAGCTGCCCGAGCCGGTATCGGAATACTAATGCCAGGGATTACTTTACATACGGAGGGGAAGCGTCAACAGAAATGACAGGACACAACACAAGACTCTCTGGGACGACGCGACGCCTGCAAATGTTTGAGGAATACTGAGGTACTCGCTTAATGTACACAGACACGTCATCAATAACTTAAATACTAATGCTTGGACGGGCGTGACTGGTTCAAAAAAGTATTCATCCGATGAGTTTGGCAGTTGGATCCAGCTTGTGCAGAACATGACTTAATGTAAAAATCAGTTTCAATGAATAAACATAACAATTAAAAATGGATAATATTGTTCAATTGAAAATAAAATTAAATAAATAAATGTAAAAAAAGGATAATATTGCACATGTTGTTTTGGAGGTATGCGTAATTAGAATATTGAGTAAACGGTATTGTTAATAATTAAAAGTTATTAATGATGACAGCAAAAAGAGACTAAAATGGCTTGTGTAATTTTCAAAAACAATGGTATAAAGTGATTTTTCTGCAATTTAAAGGTCAATTTTATGGTTCATTCTGGTTTAGTTTGATACTTAAACCTCGACCAAGATATTTCCAGGCACATTTTTAATATTGTTATCAAGATTATGCCAAAAAATGTATATATTTTTAGTCAGTATCTCTACTTACAGGCTGTGAGAGAACGTAACGACTGAATAAACTTTAAAATGGAAAAAGGTAATGAAGCTATCGAGGTGTTTTAGGTGGAACGTGGAGTAAAAAAGTGAACATTTTTATTGACGTGTGTTATTATTACGACTTGATTAATATGTTTGATGAGATCTAGTTCAGTCACTTCACTACCTTTACATTTGTATTTTTTTCATCTTTTGATACTAGAAATAATCCTGTTTCTGCACAAAGAACACTTGGATTAGGATGTTTGTGGCGTCTTAATAGTTTCAAGTTAATGTAAGATATGCTAACAGTAAAGAAACACTATTCCATGTAAGACCATCACAGCTACGAACTTCCCAAACAAACAGATGAATGACCCTCCCCCTCTTTAAAAGTGAAAAGGTCTTAACTCCGTGTGAAATACCTGAATCCCAGCTGTCTGCAGACCACCTCGGCGTCCCGGTCGTCCCACTGGTCGTCACAAATCGAGCCCCACTTTCCCCCGTGGAACACCTCGACTCGCCCCTCAAAGTCCTCCTCTCCTCCCACCAGGCGCAGGGGAGGCCCGTCGCCTGTAGGGGGAGCACACACAAGAAAGGCGCATTCATTTTTAGGCGCAAACGCGTGGACGGCTAGCTAGCGTACGGAAAAAAAAAACGTTTTCGGCAGAAGAAATAAGACTGAGAAATGACACAGATGGGAAAACATCAGGCGACTTGCGAAACACTTTTCGCAAGAGGTGAATGAAGTGTTAAACTTTGCTCTAAATCAGTGGACGTTTTTGTTTGGAGTATTCTTTGTCTCACACCTCGAGAACGACCAAATTAACTGACCCAAATACCTGTATAAAGTATTGTCAAAGGTTCCAAATGCCGTCATCTGAATTTCAATGTTTTGACTGAGCTGCAGGCAATTATGTTCTCCTGAGCTCAAATTGGTCCTGGAGGAGTAGTTAAGGCCTGTTGAGGTCTGACCACCTCGGCCTCAGAGCCGTCAAGCACCTCATTAGTCTTTCTTCAGGTTTCATTTCTGCCAAGGCGCATGAGGTTATTGTAGACGGAGGGAAGGTCGTATCCCAAACCAACGATCCTATTGTAAGAAGGGTTTTCTTTTCGTATCTATAATTCCCTCCTCCGCTCGTTTTTCAAACCATTAAGTTTCCCTGCTAATGTCGACTATTTTAGTTTCTTATTTCGATTATATTTATGTCCCAAATCCTCCGAAACGTTCTCAAGAGTGTTAGATGTACCACAAAAGTCTGTCAACGAGACAAAGATTTAAGCGTGAAGCCACAATGAACATCTTTTTATCCGATAAGTAGAATTTGATGATCACAGATGGTCGACGGTTAAATCCGCAGATGTTGAACCTTCTCGTTGTTTGTTTGGGATCGGCGCCGCCAAATCTCAGAGCTTAAAAGTTGGTTCGACTGACAACGATCACGTCTTCGGAGTTGAACAGTTCTGAAAAAATAATCTGTTCATACTGACAGAGAAGACGTCGAGCTTTGGGCCAGTTTTTGTTTCATGTGGATGGACCCAGGAAGTACGGCGATAAGAGCAATAAACTTGATCGACACATGTGCAACAGTGAATTCTACCTGGGAATTGTGATTTGACCTCCAGCTCCAAGTTAAATAATATAATAATGCTGCGTCCTAGAAGGTTGTGATGTCGCTAATCAATTTCAACTTCTTCTGAAATCTGCACCCGGTGGTAAGTGTCTGCGTAGCCCCAGGTTGGGAAACACTGCTCTAAATGATCAAACACGAGAACTCCTCCACCATCACCTGCAGTGCTGTTTTCAGAAAGAATGCTACGGATTAAACCCTTCCCCATTCTTTCCTCGGACGTCCCACTGACCTTCGGGAGGGGCGCACAGCACCGCCGCCTCGTTCCCGTGGCTACAGTCCCCGGTGACGAAGGTCCGGCTGCGGCAGGCGCTCACGCCGTCCTCGTCGCCGCGGCAACCCAGGCGCTCGAAGTGGAACAGGCCCGACCCGGACTCCGAGGAGCCGGGGTCCGAGCGCTGCCGGGCCGTCCCGATGTCGCTGCAACGAGACGGATGCAGAGGGTCAGGGCCGATGTTCTGATGCGTCCAGCGGGATAAACGTCTGAGTCTGGGTTTGCTTTAGTTTTAGTCCATGTTAAGCATGTTGCTAAGCGCTCAGTAATGTCGATGTCGATGAGCTTTTCCGCTGTTCCAGTATTTCGGTTACTTTTAAATATCAACTGTCAAGATCAGAGTTAATCCAACAGAGATTAAGGACGTCAAATAATTCAGTTAATAAATAATCATGATTATTCCGGTCACAACATCATAAAAATAGTCAGTGTAAGAACTAAAAATAGTTACAGTGAGAAGTCGTTTCAATTTATTTACGACCTTTAAAACCCTTTACCCGCATCATCCTAATATCCCACGTGCTCTAAGGCCGTTTGGCACCTTTTGTCACTGAAGTCCAAAGCGAAGGGTGTGTCTCGTGTCTCACCTCAGTCCCAGCTGCCTGCAGACCACGCTGGCGTCTCTGTGCGTCCAGTGAGAGTCGCACACCGCCCCCCACTGGCCGTTCAGGTACACTTCCACACGGCCGCCGTGCGAGGAGCCGCCCACCAGACGGACCGCGCCTGCAAACACGGCGAGTTCACGACACGGCGAGTTCACGACGCGGCGAGTTCACAACACGGTGAGTTCACAACACGGCGAGTTCACGACACGGCGAGTTCACGACACGGCGAGTTCACGACACGCCGAGTTCACGACACGGTGAGTTCACAACAAGGCGAGTTCACGACACGGCGAGTTCACAACAAGGCGAGTTCACGACGCGGCGAGTTCACGACACGGCGAGTTCACGACACGGCGAGTTCACAACAAGGCGAGTTCACGACGCGGCGAGTTCACAACAAGGCGAGTTCACGACGCGGCGAGTTCAAGACACGGCGAGTTCACGACATGGCGAGTTCACGACACGGGGAGTTCACAACACGGCGAGTTAACGACGCGCCGAGTTCACGACACGGCGAGTTCACAACACGGCGAGTTCACGACACGGCGAGTTCACAACAAGGCGAGTTCACGACGCGGCGAGTTCACGACACGGCGAGTTCACGACACGGCGAGTTCACATCACGGCGAGTTAACGGCGCGGCGAGTTCACGACACGGCGAGTTCACAACACGGCGAGTTCACAACACAGCGAGTTAACGACGCGGCGAGTTCACGGCACGGCGAGTTCACGACACGGCGAGTTCACGACGCGGCGAGTTCACAACACGGCGAGTTCACGACACGGCGAGTTCACGACGCGGCGAGTTCACAACACGGTGAGTTCACGACACGGCGAGTTCACGACACGGCGAGTTCACGACACGGCGAGTTCACAACAAGGCGAGTTCACGACACGGCGAGTTCACGACGCGCCGAGTTCACGACACGGCGAGTTCACAACACGGCGAGTTCACGACACGGCGAGTTCACAACAAGGCGAGTTCACGACGCGGCGAGTTCACGACACGGCGAGTTCACGACACGGCGAGTTCACATCACGGCGAGTTAACGGCGCGGCGAGTTCACGACACGGCGAGTTCACAACACAGCGAGTTAACGACGCGGCGAGTTCACGGCACGGCGAGTTCACGACACGGCGAGTTCACGACGCGGCGAGTTCACAACACGGCGAGTTCACGACACGGCGAGTTCACGACGCGGCGAGTTCACAACACGGTGAGTTCACGACACGGCGAGTTCACGACACGGCGAGTTCACGACACGGCGAGTTCACAACAAGGCGAGTTCACGACGCGGCGAGTTCACAACACGGCGAGTTCACAACACGGCGAGTTCACGACACGGCGAGTTCACAACAAGGCGAGTTCACGACGCGGCGAGTTCACGACAAGGCGAGTTCACGACGCGGCGAGTTCACAACACGGCGAGTTCACAACACGGCGAGTTCACAACATGGCTAGTTCACGACGCGGCGAGTTCACGACACGGCGAGTTCACGACGCGGCGAGTTCACAACAAGGCGAGTTCACGACGCGGCGAGTTCACGACACGGCGAGTTCACGACACGGCGAGTTCACAACAAGGCGAGTTCACGACGCGGCGAGTTCACAACAAGGCGAGTTCACGACGCGGCGAGTTCACAACAAGGCGAGTTCACGACGCGGCGAGTTCACGACACGGCGAGTTCACGACACGGCGAGTTCACGACACGGCGAGTTCACAACAAGGCGAGTTCACGACGCGGCGAGTTCACAACAAGGCGAGTTCACGACGCGGCGAGTTCAAGACACGGCGAGTTCACGACATGGCGAGTTCACGACGCGCCGAGTTCACGACACGGCGAGTTCACAACACGGCGAGTTAACGACGCGCCGAGTTCACGACACGGCGAGTTCACAACACGGCGAGTTCACGACACGGCGAGTTCACAACAAGGCGAGTTCACGACGCGGCGAGTTCACATCACGGCGAGTTAACGGCACGGCGAGTTCACGACACGGCGAGTTCACAACACGGCGAGTTCACAACACGGCGAGTTAACGACGCGGCGAGTTCACGGCACGGCGAGTTCACGACACGGCGAGTTCACGACGCGGCGAGTTCACAACACGGCGAGTTCACGACACGGCGAGTTCACGACGCGGCGAGTTCACAACACGGTGAGTTAACGACACGGCGAGTTCACGACACGGCGAGTTCACGACACGGCGAGTTCACAACAAGGCGAGTTCACGACGCGGCGAGTTCACAACATGGCTAGTTCACGACGCGGCGAGTTCACGACACGGCGAGTTCACAACAAGGCGAGTTCACGACGCGGCGAGTTCACGACACGGCGAGTTCACGACGCGGCGAGTTCACAACACGGTGAGTTAACGACACGGCGAGTTCACGACACGGCGAGTTCACGACACGGCGAGTTCACAACAAGGCGAGTTCACGACGCGGCGAGTTCACAACATGGCTAGTTCACGACGCGGCGAGTTCACGACACAGCGAGTTCACGACGCGACGAGTTCACAACATGGCAAGTTCACAACGCGGCGAGTTCACAACACGGCGAGTTCACGACGCGACGAGTTCAGGCTAAAACAGACTCTGGAAGTGATTGTTTGTCACGTCGTCGGGTTTGAATCGTGCTCTCGACGTCTCGTGTTTTAGGGTTAGATTTTGTCTCGATCTCGACGCTCTGACTTTGACGTCACAAATCTGAGACATTTGATCTCTCTTTCTCTCTCTCTCTCACTCTTTCCTTCTCTCTTTCTTGCTCTCTTTTCTCTCCCTTTCTCTCTCTCTTTCTCTCTCTCCTTCTCCCCCCCTCTCTCTCTTTCTCTCTCTTTCTCTCTCTCTCCTAAACAGACTCAGGCAGAGAGAGAGAGAGAGAGGACTCCCTGAACAGGACGAATGGAAAACGTGTGAATGAAGCGAAACACAACGTCAGGCGTGTTTTTGATGAAAGAACAATGTTATTGCATTTCTAAAATATTCATCCCCATAATAATGCCCCATAACGTCGCGTTTGAACCCCGCTATCGGCCAATCCCGTCGTGCGCCCGGGCCCCGTACCCTGGTGACAGTCGCAGTAGGCCCAGCCGATGGCCCCGGAGTTCTGCCTGAAGAAGCACCAGGGGTTGGACTCGCGGTCGGGGTTCCGGCAGAAGCTGTGGTCCCCGAGGCCCCGCCCCGGATACTGCATCACGTAGTCGGGGAACTCCGTCCACTTCAGGCAGGGGGCGCCGGAGTCCGTCTGCGACACGGTGCCGTTGTAGTAGCCCAGCTCGGTGAAGCCCTCGGAGCAGGACAGGGGCACTGCCGAAACAAAAGGGGGAGGGGTTTTCCATGATTAAACGGCGTCTGCGTCTTCGATCGTGAACCCGAGTTTTTGGGACGAGAACGCCGTGATGTTGGCGGCGTCCCTCGCTTCGCCGCCGTGCACGTTGACAAATAAACCATGTATGTGAATACTAGCCATGTGCCAAACGGTTGGTGTAGATGATCGTGGAGTTTGAATATCAAGTACCCCGAGCTGTTACCACGGCGACGCTGTGGTCCAGGGGCCGGCGCATTGGTCTTTTAATAAGCGATGCCATCTGGACACGTCAAAGTATCGCGCGCGGGCCAAATGCGGCGAGCGTCATGAGGTTAAACTGTAGATGCGTTCGCACATCCGGGAACTTGTGCAGTAGCAACACACGTCCGCCATTTTGAAAGGGGCACAACAACAACACGTCTACTACACACGATATCCAGGATATATGAGGCCAAAAAGCCAAAAACGCGCGTTCTATAAGGTCATTGTTCTGTAAGGTCATTGTTCTGTAAGGTCATTGTTCTGTAAGGTCATTGTTCTGTAAGGTCATTGTTCTGTTGTTAGACCAAGGAATGTTAGCTTTGTCGTGTACCTTAGTTTGCCGTTATCGTCTAAAGAATCAAAGTATTTGTAGCTCATTCTGCCGTAGAAATAGATGTAGGTGGTTTTATATATATTGCGTGCCCCTTTCAAAATGGCCGCCATGGGGGAAGTCCCATATGTATGACGTCACCGCGAACACATTTATAGTTCGATGTGTTCTACCAACGTGAATCTCGTCTGATTAGGGCGGAGCAAGGAGGAAATACAGAGCATTTTATTACTTGCAAATACTGTTTTGTAAATGTATTATTACTCTACTGTTGATTGAAATATTTTGGGGATTTATTAGATTGAATTGCGTCGATCACTTAATCAGGACAAAGAGCGAGAGAGCGTCATGAATAAACCTTAACAAACTCTAAACATTGATTCATTCGTGTTAGTTATGACGTCGCTAAAGAGGAATAATAATAATGTCGATGTTTTTAAGCCACGTTTCTCCCGTGTCAGTGTTAAAGTGAGGTCAGAGTCATGAGGGCGGAGCCTAATGTATGTACTGTGGGTCATCTGAGAGAGAGAGAGAGAGAGAGAGAGGGAGGGGGGGAGAGAGAGAGAGAGAGAGAGAGAGAGGGAGAGAGAAGAGAGAGAGAGAGAAGAGAGAGCGAGAGAGAGAGAGAGGGGAGGGAGAGAGAAGAGAGAGAGAGAGAAGAGAGAGCGAGAGAGAGGGAGAGAGAGAGGGAGAGAGAGAAGAGAGAGAGAGGGGAGGGAGAGGGAGAGAGAAGAGAGAGAGAGGGGGGAGGGAGAGAGAGAGAGGGAGGGGAGGGAGAGAGAAGAGAGAGAGAGAGGGGAGGGAGAGAGAAGAGAGAGAGAGAGGGGAGGGAGAGAGAAGAGAGAGAGAGAGAGAAGAGAGAGCGAGAGAGATTGAGAGAGAGGGAGAGAGAAGAGAGAGAGAGAGAGAGAGAGGGGGAGAGAAGAGAGAGAGAGAGAAGAGAGAGCGAGAGAGAGAGAGAGAGAGAGAGAGGGAGAGAGAGAGGGAGAGAGAGAGAGAGAGGGAGAGAGAAGAGAGAGAGAGGGAGAGAGAAGAGAGAGAGAGAGAAGAGAGAGCGAGAGAGAGAGAGAGAGGGAGAGAGAGAGAGAAGAGAGAGAGAGAGGGGAGGGAGAGAGAAGAGAGAGAGAGAGAAGAGAGAGCGAGAGAGAGGGAGAGAGAGAGGGAGAGAGAGAAGAGAGAGAGAGGGGAGGGAGAGAGAGAGAGAAGAGAGAGAGAGAGAGAGGGGAGGGAGAGAGAGAGAGGGAGGGGAGGGAGAGAGAAGAGAGAGAGAGAGGGGAGGGAGAGCGAGAGAGATTGAGAGAGAGGGAGAGAGAAGAGAGAGAGAGAGAGAGGGGGAGAGAAGAGAGAGAGAGAGAAGAGAGAGAGAGAGAGAGGGAGAGAGAGAGGGAGAGAGAGAGAGAAGAGAGAGAGAGAGAGGGGAGGGAGAGAGAGAGAGGGAGGGGAGGGAGAGAGAAGAGAGAGAGAGGGGGGAGGGAGAGAGAAGAGAGAGAGAGAGGGGAGGGAGAGAGAAGAGAGAGAGAGAGAAGAGAGAGCGAGAGAGATTGAGAGAGAGGGAGAGAGAAGAGAGAGAGAGAGAGAGAGAGGGGGAGAGAAGA
>NW_027315835.1:3784831-3939831 GCF_026437365.1 Eucyclogobius newberryi
AACTCATTTAAAGGAGCACTACGTCACATTTCTGCTGGGTGGAGTGACATGGTGACACCTTTAGGGCAGAAGAAGCAGGAAGACACAGAACTGTCTCCATAGCAACAGACGACACTGAGAATGAAACACATTTAATCATCAGACGAACGAGAAATGTCAGTGAAACGAGAAAGTATTTCACGTTTAGAGCGTTTACAACATGTGACATTTTTAACAGACTCTCTCTCTCTCTCTCTCTCTTTTCTCTCTCTCTCCCCTCTCTCTTCTCTCTCTTTCTCTCTCTCCATTCTCTCTCTCCTTCCCTCTCTTTTCTCTCTCTCCTTCCTCTCTTTTCTCTTTCTCCTTCCCTCTCTTTTCTCTCTCTCTCCTTCCCTCTCTTTTCTCTCTCTCCTCTTCCCTCTGTTTTCTCTCTCTCTCTCTCTCCTCTCCCTCTCTCCCTCTCTCTCTCCCCTCTCTCTCTCTCTCTCTCTCCCTCTCCCTCTCTCTCTCCCTCTCTCTCTCCCCTCTCTCTCTCTCTCTCTCCCTCTCCCTCTCTCCCTCTCTCTCTCCCCTCTCTCTCTCTCTCTCTCTCCCTCTCCCTCCTCTCTCTCCCTCTCTCTCTCCCCTCTCTCTCTCTCTCTCTCTCTCTCTCCCTCTCCTCTCCCTCTCTTTTCTCTTACAGTGTTAAACCGGTGCATTTACAGTCGGAGTCGGTAACTGCAGCTTCTTTAGTCAAACACGTTTTCCACAGCTTCAGAACAACATTGACACTTGGATCTGAAGGTGGACTCGCGGCCACGCCTCTCCATGTCACGTGTTCTGAAGCGCGTGATCCGTACGTCGCGCGTGAACGTCGTTAGCGCCGCGTTACGTAACATTATCTGAGGCCTTATTACGTGCGCCTGTCCCTTTAAGAGAAAAACAGGACCAGCCAGTTTCAGAAAAGTGGCAAAACATCAGACGACAGGTGAGAGCGGCAGGTGAGAGCGGCAGGGAATCCACCGTTCGACACCAACAGGTACAATTTACGAGTCTGGTCCGTGCAGTGGTGGGATGTGGGGTTAAGTTGGTGATGATTTAAGTTGTCTCGTCTTTTCTTGAGACTTTGAGAGCATAAAAGTGACACAGGAAGAGGAAGTAAAAGCAGTAAAAGCAGTAAAAGCAGTAAAAGCAGCAGCGACAGGGCCTTCTCTTCTTTAAATCCAGCACAATATCATATTTATGTTTTAGTGAATTGCTGTAAGTGTTTTTTGTTACGCAGAGATGTTAAAAAAGTGAGTACGAAAGAAAGAAGGAAAGAAAAAGGTGTGTCTTTGGTCTATATTTATGTTTTGTTTTGTCGTTCTTTTTTTCATTGCGATTCCGAATTGATTGTGATTTTATGTTTTGAAATCAAAATTTTTAGTTCTAGTGTTGCACTAGAGATTAATACTGAAATGTAAAAAATAGATCTTAAAATGCAATTTATTAATTTTTTTATAGTTTTTTTTAAGAGAAAAGTGAAAATGTTTTAACTAAATTAGGTATTTTTGGGTTAAATTAAAAGAAACGTGACATTTTTAAAAGCAAAACGAAGTCCTTTCTGCTCAGCTTTTCCTCAGAAACACAAACGTAAACGTAAAGTGCTTTTTAATCTTGCCGTTTATGTCAAATTAATCATTCATAAAGTTAGATTCCATAAAGCAGGCCACGTATCGAGAAACGCTTATGTGTTAAAAAAAACATGAAGGAAAGAAAATGTAGGATTTAATTGTTGTTTATTCCACAATAATCGTCACACTAAAATGTAAAATCGTGACATCCCTAAGAAAAGTATTGATTTGATGCAAAACATTAAAGCAGAATTACACTTTTTGTTTTCTTTTTTTAAACACTTTGGTCGTGTATTGGAAAAATACCAGTTTTATGTGTTAGACCTGATTTCAGCCTTGTTTTTCTTCTGCACACGACATGATCCTGATGCGTCTCCTTTAATGCTCAGAACATACAAAGGGCTGACTTCTCCTTCGTTAAAGGGACGCATGACAAGTTTTTATGATGTTCATGCTACGCTGTGATAACATTTGAATATTTTTTGGCAAAAGTTCAAATATATAAATCCTAACTGCATTTTAGTCCAATGAGCCGTCTGGCCTGCAGAGGGCGCTGTAACGGTCAAAACCAAGGCCATGTGTCAAGAAGTAGATAGTCATGAGCTCACGCTGTACTTTTTAAATACTCATAACGGTATTTTTCCACTGTAGATACTTCATGTATTGTGTCATCTTTCTCTGCTTTTCTCTCGCCTTTTTGTAAACAAACAACTCCTTTAATTCGACTTAATTTCTTAATAAATCACCAAAAAACATCAGCTGTGTTCGCTCCACTTTATTTACAACAACATTTGATTTTTAGTTTGGTAGTTAGTGTTGTAGATGATCATTCAAACCTCTTTAATCCACAGCTAAACTACTGAGAAAAAATATGCAAAGAAAATGTAAAACTAAATATATTCAGCCCCCAATTAGTGTGTACGTCACAATTCAAATGACTTTTTAATTACGTATATGCCGAACTATAAGTCGCACCTTTTTCCATAGTTTTGGCCGGGGTGCGACTTATACTCCAGTGCGACTTATATATGTTTTTTTCTTCTCTATCATGCATTTTTTGGCTGGTGCGACTTATACTCCAGTGCGACTTATATACGTTTTTTTCTTCTCTATCATGCATTTTTTGGCTGGTGCGACTTATCCTCCCGTTCGACTTATAGTCCAGAAAATACAGTCATTTTTTTGTACATTTTCATTAGACCGTGATCAGGCTTTGATTGGACGTGGCTTCTGTCGGTGGCGTGCGGAGATGGCGTCGCTGCCCCCTCTGGTGTCGGAGGACCAGCTGCTCTGCCCCATCTGTCTGGGGGTGTTAGTGCAGCCGGTGTCCACTCCCTGCGGACACAACTTCTGCATGTCCTGCCTGTCTTCGTACTGGGACAGCAGCGCCGTGAGCGTCTGCCCCGTGTGCAAAGAGAGCTACAGCCAGCGCCCACAGCTCCGGGTCAACACCTTCATCTCAGGTACGGCCAAAGACGCCAAAAGAAACTCATTTTTAGGGTCGATACTGACAAAAGGATCAGATTTGACCTTAACTGAATAGGCTTACGATGGTTTTGATCTGGTATAAGACCGCTATATATGGTATTATTGAATGAAATACTATTATTTGGGGATTTCTATTGCGATTGTCGAGCCTCAAAAAGCACTGCAACGAGTCAATCGATCAATCGCAACTGATCGATTGTTTAAGTACTTGTCAACTATTTAAGTAATCGAATAATCATAATAACCGGTCGACAACACAGGCTCCAAAACAGGCTCCAAAAACATGCCACGAGTCTAACTTTGCAACAATATTCAATATTCAACAGTTGCCTCTGAGGGCGACAGTGAAAAAGCAGATTAAACAATGTCCAATGGACGAGGGGCGATGATCCAGAGTCCTCTGTCCTTAGACCCTCCTTCTTGGCCAGGAAAAACTACAAAAAACCTCATTGGGAAAAAGTAGAAACCTGGAGGAGTTCCACAGTGAAGGAGAAATCTGACTCTGTGCCCAAAGTGGTTTTTGATTTCTGGAATCTTTAGCTGGAGAACAGTCTCTATCCTTCTCCTCGGATGAGCAGACGAATGATGCTTCCCCGTTACGCAGCACAGAGTTTCAGCCCATCCTCCAGGAAGCCCTCTGTACCTGTAACCTGTGGGCGGGGGACACACGCTCTCGCTGAGACTACGTCACGGGGTGGGCGGGGGAGGCAGATCGCTCTTCACGAGGGCGGGGGCCAATCTCAAACTAAGCCATCTGCATTTCCGGGTTTGTGAGCGGGTCAAAGATATGGGTGATATTTCATAACTATTATGTTATAGGTGTTGCAAAACACTTAGTATGATCAACTATACCCTTAGGATAGACTACAAAACGGGAAAAATAGCATGATACGGGACCTTTAAATATTAAATCAACATGACTTTTCATGTCTTTTCATGTCTTTTCATGTCTTTTCATGTCTTTTCATGTCTTTTCGTTGTTTTCCCTGCAGGACTGTGCCAGAGCTTCTTGAACCGGCCTCTCAGCGCGGCGGAAACACAGTCCAGGGAGATGAGGGCCGAGCTGGGGGGAACCGAGGCCAAGATCTCCTCCATGATCCAGGAAAAGGTCCAGAAGGTCCAGTCCATCAGACAAGCCGTCGCCCAACGACAAGAAGAATCCAGACACTTGGCCAAAACTATCCAAGATTTAAGTTCGCTGGCCAAAGCGATGGAAGCGAAGCAGCAGCACGTGGACTTAGAGGCGGAGAAAGTCGCGAAAGACATCGAGAAAGAGATTAAGGATCTGACGGAGACGCAAACTAAACTTAAAGATTTGAAACTGAGCCAAGACGTGCAAGCGATTTGGCCGAACCATCCGAACAAAAACGCTCAATCCAAACCACCGGCAATTAACTTGGAGTCCGAGTTAGAAATCCAACAACTGCGCAATTCTTTTAGCGCTTCTCTGTCCCAGCTGAGGGTTTATTGGGAGAAAACGGGAGCGAATTTCATCTCCGACATCGCCGCTTTGAAATACGCCCAGCAGTTCGCGAAGGACGTCACGCTGGATCCGAAAACGGCGCATCACAGCCTCGTTCTGTCTCGCGATATGAAGCAGGTGAAGTTCAACCCGGACGCCAACGCTAGGCCGACCGCCGCGAGCAACCCGGCCCGGTTTGAGAAACACCTGGCCGTCCTCGGAGCGAAGGGAATCCGGTCCGGCAAGTTTTACTTCGAAGTCGCGGTCGGAGCCAAGACGGAATGGATCGTGGGCGTGGCGTTGGCGTCGCTGCAGAGGAAGGGCAAACTGCCGCACACTCCCGGCTGCGGGGTTTACGCCGTTTGCTTTCGGATGAGCGACTTTGAGACGTTTTGCCGGCCCAACGTCCCGATTCACCGGGGTAAGATAGAGAGAGTTGGCGTTCTCGTGAACTACGAGGGCGGGCGAGTCTCGTTCTACGACGTGGGCGGAGCCAAGTTGATCCACGCGTTCGAAGACTGCGCGTTCGCGGAGAAGGTGCATCCCTATTTCAACCCGTGCAACGACGAGTTCGAGAACAACCTCGGGCCGTTGGCGATCGTGCCCGTCAATCCGAAGTGAACGTGGACAAAACCTGACAATGGAAATGTTTGTGTTTATTTGCCGCTTATAACTTTAACTGCCAAACTGTATTTTGTGTACTTTGAATTTAAACATGTATCGTGGGACTTATCTTTCTGTGTCAATGTACAAAACTATATTACAATAAATAATAATACAATGTTTTTCAGTCGGCGATATTTGAATGTTTCTATTGATTGATACAAACTCTTTTATCATTGTAATATATATATTTTTAAATTAACGTTGTATTTTTGGGGTATTTTTTTCAAAGTTATGGAAGAAAACATTTGTATTTTGTCATTATAAAAACATGGCGGGACTTGGACATCACACAAAAACACCACCTGCTGTAAACTTCATAAACTGTTCAAATGATCAGTATTAAATCCGTTTCAATTACCGTATTTCCCGCATTATAAGGCGCACTTAAAAGCCTTTAGATTCTCAAAAAACAGTGCGCCTTGTCATCCAGTGCGTCTTATATAAGGATTAATTCTGGTTGTGTTTATCGACCTAAAAAGCGATTTTGTGTGGTACACGTTTTGTTTCACTTAGTGAGCCTTATATATGGATTACCGTATTTTCTGCACTATAAGGCGCACTTAAAAGCCTTTAATTTTCTCAAAAAACTACTGTGCTCCTTATAGTGCGGAAAATACGGTATTGTTATTTATTTTTTGTAACACGTTTATAAAATTTCCATTTGCTTCAGAGTCTAACGTCCATATTTAATGAGATGCATAATTCTGTTCAGTTTTTTAACAAACAAGAAAAACTCCAGGATGTCCCGTCAAATAACCCTAAATCAGGAGGGTGTTCTCAATGAGTTTTTAATAAACTAAAGCTAAATAAGACTTGTAGGGCTCCTGGTAACGATGAAAATAAGTCACTGTCAAAAAATAACATAAAAACGGCTACGCTACTGTCTCTTTAAGGATTCAGCCATGTTTAATATGAAAGATTGTAAGTGACACAAAGTCCTAAACCTTGTGACTGGAGTTCACCTGCCGCACCTTCTCCGACACACGCACAGTAAGTATCTGCTGTTTAAATTATATATGAACATATCTATTTGAAACATATTTAATATAATAGCAGTGTGTTGTAGTTAATGTACCGTTTACTGTTATAATATTTTAGTTGTGAGTTGAAATAAAGTACTGCTCCTACTACTTTACTTTTACTTTTATATTTACCGTATTTTCTGGAGTATAAGTCGCATTTTTGGGGGAAATTTATTTGATAAAATCCCAGACCAAGAACAGACATTTCATCTGTAAATGCAGTTTAAAATAATAACAGATGAGAGAACATGGTGAACAGGTGTACGTATGCTAACGCTAACACCTTCAGCTACATGACGTATGCTAACGCTAACACCTTCAGCTACATGACGTATGCTAACGCTAACACCTTCAGCTACATGACGT
This sequence comes from Eucyclogobius newberryi, assembly GCF_026437365.1. Classification (NCBI taxonomy): domain Eukaryota; kingdom Metazoa; phylum Chordata; class Actinopteri; order Gobiiformes; family Gobiidae; genus Eucyclogobius; species Eucyclogobius newberryi. The sequence goes on from NW_027315835.1 coordinate 3,791,407, forward strand.
ATGCTAACGCTAACACCTTCAACCACATGACGTATGCTAACGCTAACACCTTCAGCTACATGACGTATGCTAACGCTAACACCTTCAACCACATGACGTATGCTAACGCTAACACCTTCAGCTACATGACGTATGCTAACGCTAACACCTTCAGCTACATGACGTATGCTAACGCTAACACCTTCAGCTACATGACGTATGCTAACGCTAACACCTTCAGCTACATGAGGCGTGTGTCTGGTATGTTAGCGTAACATATGAACAGTTATTCAGATAACTATAGCATAAAGAACATGCTAACAAGTTTAGCAAAGCATCTGTTTTACCAAAACTATGAAAAAATGTGCGACTTTATATAGATCCTTAGATGGACGCTGTCAATGCAAGTCAGTGTTGTGCATGTTGAATCTGGGAAGCTTTAAAACAAAACAAAAACATCTAAATCCACAGAAAGATGAGAAAAAAACAGACCAAAACTATTAATGATTTAACTTAACTGGCCAAAAAGTCAGAGAAGCAGCATGATGTCGACATCAGATCTAACAAACTAAACTAAAAGATATGAAACTAGTATTTTTGCAAAAACTACCCACACAATATTCATTTTGAAGTCTTGGTGTGAAACTCGTCTGAACTAAAAGTAGATATTTCTGATGCGTGTTTTTGGTAAGATCTAGTGCCCACTAAAAATCCTCTTTTTGGTGATAAGACCAGATAAATGACATTAACATCACTTTAACACTGGGATTGGTTTATCCTTCGTCTGTCTCGTCTGACATAACTCCTGTGAACATAGGAGTTATGTAGAACTACCTCCACGGACATAAATATATATTATTATTATTGTCATTCTGTGGAACTGCAGCCAGAAGATTCACATCTCTGTGTAGACAAGACGCAACCTGCCATCCACCAGGGCAAGTTACGAGTCTGGTCTATGGAGAAGAGAGCCTGCTCACTGTAAGGACGACTGTTTTTCAAATTTTTTTTCACTGAACTTTTAACTGATTAATTAAAAAAGAAATGGGTGACTTTAAAATATCTACTATATTCCCCAGTTGTTGTAGTTCCGTGTGCATTAAATTAGGGCACTGTCTCTTTAAAAAAAAAAAAAAAACCTCCTGGTGAAAGTGAAACTAAAGCTGTGGTTGTGCCTGTGTTAACACTGAAGAAGTAACACTGCAACTTCATCGTCTTTAACAAACGTCCAAAGTACAAAGTATGTATTTAACTAAAGATCAGTGTAAATGTGTAGAATGTGTAGAATGTGTAGACATGAACGTTGTTGGTTAGAAAAGAGTGAGCGGTTCATGTTTTGTAAGAGCTAAAGCTAGTATCACTGTTTCGAAACAGCAACACGTTTTATTTGGATGTGCTTGTCATTCAGAATACACTTTGCTTTTCCATCTAAAACCAGACTAATGTGTTATGTTTGAAAGTAGACGTCAAAAGTCAAAAGCTACTGTTTACTTTGGTAAGGCTTAGGGATCATCTCAAAAATAAATAGGTTGAAGCTGAAAAAGACTAAATAGTTTCCGTCGGGGGGGGGGGGGGGGGGGGTTTGTTGCTTTGAAGCTTCAATACATCGTTGTGGCAGTAATTGTTTTGAAATGCTAAAAAACTCTCAGCCACGAGCATTAGGCCGACATCCATGACATCACACACTCATGACTTGTTGTGAAATGTAAGCGATTTACAGCAGCCAATCAGAAACGTTTCAATCACTTCCTGGTTGAGTGAGTTGAGTCTGCATGGTGCTGGCGTAGCGGTTGAATGGGACAGTCTTAGGGCCCGTGGACCATGTGGATGGAGTAAACAAACATGCGCGACAGGTGACATTATTTGGAGAGTTCATAACTTCTACTGATAAACTTACCAAAGGAGGTTAAGGGACCAGAGGTGAGCAAGGTCTATCAAACTGAATCAGATGCCATATTATGTATATGTAACATCATGATATTATATTGTTCAAGTTTTGAGGGTTTATTTGAGAGCGAGTTTTCAAGTGATGACTGTTAAGTTATTATGTTCTAATGTTTCTTTTTAAAATAAATGTTATGTGATGCCAGAAAGTTTTGTTTTTTAGTCTTATGAATGGGGGAGGGGGCCAATTGTTTTTTTGTATTTTTCAGCTTCAACCTATTTTGAGATGATCCCTTATTTGTATTTTAACTTGTTTGTATCAATCAATCAATCAATGAACAAGGCAGACGCACACCGGGACGCTCTGCCGTGCTGCAAATTAGGCGCTTCCATTCTTTTCTATACATTGTACCGAACCCGCACCACATTTAAAGGAATAATAGAGGATTGTCCGCCGATTTGAGAACTCAATCGACTGTTAGTCAATTTTTGAAAAGTGTGCATGTGCACACTCACCCTCGTAAGGAAGCACGCAACAGCTCGGCTGCCACATGTGCGTTTTTATTAGCATGACAGATTGCATCATCTCTCGTCTCCGCAGATTTCCGTCTCTTCTGAGCTCGAACACAGATTTTCTCTGTCGTCATTTTGTCCTGTAACTGAAGGAACTCACTAAACACACACCGGCACATCAACCACGCATGTACAGCCAGGGAAACGTGCTGCTGTCCTGGGAACGAGCCTGCAGGTGTGCAGTAGGACGAACGGGATGATTGATAAGTGGGAGGACTTATTGGCTGTCCACGCCACCAGGAAATGAGACTCAGATTTGGTGCCAAAAATCCTCTATTATTCCTTTTAAACTTGTTGAATTTGATTGCGGCCGCAGGCTCCCCTTGTCTTGTCCTGCCTCTCACGAAACTCTCAATAACTTGCTTAAAACACCTCCTTTCCTCTCCTCACGCAGCCTCACGTTATGTCCGTATGTAACTGTCAGTATCAATCTACAGATGGCGCTCTTTAAAATGGAGTTTCAAGAGTTTTAAATCCTGTTTGGAGCCGTGAGGCGCAGTGTTCAGTGTGTGACGCTTGTACTTGACGTGTGTCATTAGCCTTTAAGTTTCTTCTGATCTAATGACACTTTACTGCAGTATTAGCCGTGCTTTCTGTAACGCTGTGCTTGTGTGTCTGTGCAGAGATGGCGTCAATGCCCCCTCTGGTGTCGGAGGACGAGCTGCTCTGCCCCATCTGTCTGGGGGTGTTTGTGCGGCCGGTGTCCACTCCCTGCGGACACAACTTCTGCATGTCCTGCCTGTCGTCGTACTGGGACAGCAGCGCCGTGTGCGTCTGCCCCGTGTGCAAAGAGAGCTACAGCCAGCGCCCACAGCTCCGAGTCAACACCTTCATCTCAGGTCTGTCTCAGAGCTTCTCCAGTCTTCAGCCCAGAGAGGAGCCCCAGAGCGGCGTCCTGTGTGAAGTCTGCACAATCCCACAGCAGAAGGCGGTGAAGTCTTGTGTGGAGTGTCTGTCCTCGTTCTGCTCCACACACCTGGAGCCTCACCTCAGGGTCAAGGGGCTCCGCAGACACACACTGGTTCCTCCTGAGGAAGGTCTCCAGAGCAGAGTGTGCCCTGAGCACCAGCAGCTGCTGCACTCGTTCTGCACTGAGGAGCAGGTCCTGTTGTGTCCAGGCTGTGAGGGCGCACACTCCAACCACAGGACAGTCTCTCTGGAGAGGGCCCACAGAGAGCTGAGATCGAAGCTGGGCTCCACTGAGGAGAAAGTCACTTTCCTGGTCCAGGAAAAGGCCCAGACAGCCAGCTCCATCGTAGAGTCTCTAGCTCAGCAAAATACAGAGACCAGGAAGGTGATCACACAGTGTGAAGGGGTTCTCCAGAAGCTCCTGTCCAAGGTTCAGATGAGCCACAAAGGGCTGGTCCAAAAGTTAGAGGAGATGCAAATACAAGCAGACTCTGAGGCATTGGCTGTCACTGAAGAGCTTGAGCTGAAGATAATAGATCTGAGAGGTCTTAAATCTAAACTTCAAGAGCTAAAACAGACAGAATCTCCAGTCCTGTTCCTCCAGAACCTTCCAAACATGTCCCTGCTGCAGCAGAGCAGAGTACATTCCTCTCAGAGCTTCAAAGAAGAGGAGCTGATAGAGATGAGAGAGAATCTGGAGATCTGCACAGCTCGACTCCAGGAGTTTCTTCAGAAACTGAATCGAGAAATGAGTTTGATTTCAGATGAAAAGTGGTGTGTCCTGAGACATTTGCAGAGGTACGCCGTTGACTTAAAGCTTGACCCTGAAACGGCTCATCCCAATCTCCTCCTGACCCCTGATCTGAAACAGGTCTGGTTCAATACAAAAGGTGAACAGACCCCTGGTAGTAACACCAGGAGGTTCCTAGGTTCCTATAATGTTGTGGCAGACAGAGGGTTCACCTCTGGGAGGTTTTACTTTGAGGTGTTTGTGGGGCAGAAGGATGAGTGGCTTCTAGGAGTGATCAGAGTATCAGTCCCAAGACGTTCAGCAATCCCCTACAAGCCAGGCTGTGGGGTTTGGGCCCTGTATTTCAGAGCGGGCACATTTACCACCTACAGTCGTCGCACAGTCCCTGTGTACAAGGGTAAAGTGGAGCGGGTTGGGGTCTTCGTGGACTTTGAAAAGGGTCTGATCTCACTGTTCGATTTGAAGACGGCCACACTCATCCACTCCTTCACTCACTGCGACTTCAACGAGAAGCTGTATCCACTTTTTGGTCCCTGTGACGACGAGTTCCCTTCTAACTTGGGCGCAATGATCATCGTTCCAGTCGGTCAGGAATGAACCCATCTAACTGCCCCGCGGACCCCGACAGGGACCCCCGACACGGACCCCCGACACGGACCCCCGACACTGACCCCCGACACGGACCCCCGACAGGGACCCCCGACAGGGACCCCCGACACGGACCTGCCTCCTAACGCTAACTTCAGCGTTGAGACGAGTGATAATCGTTGATGGATTAGCAACTTTCCCGAGGCCACATATTGTCCATCTCCTACACACACACACACACACACACACAGACACACACACACACACACACACACACACACACACACTGTCGCCACACTTCGGGCCAATTATTCCCATGCCTATCGCCATGGGAACGCTCTGCAACCTCCCAGCTCCCATAATCCTTTTCGCCAGCACAATGAGCATCTGACACGCTTCACTGTCGGCGGGAGTCAGAACGGGGGGTGGGCGGCGGCGGCGGCGGCGGCGGCGGCGGCGGCGGCGGCGGCGGCGGCGGCGTTTCACCCAGTCGCCGTGAGGACAAAATACAGACGCATTTCAAAATGTTGCAACAAAGAAAAGGGAAAATTTCTTTTTACGGAAATTTAAGGAAAGATGAATAACATTTCTTTGGACGTTTTTTGTGCCGTTTTCTTTGTCGTAATTGGCGTTGGATAAACATGACGTAAAGTATCGATGACTAATGAGAGATGCCATTACGGGTGTTTCATTGTGCACATTTTAATTAATTTACAAAAAAATTACAAAAAATGTACTAAAAAAATACTAAAAAAATACAAACAATTTACAAAGAAATTACAAACAATTTACAAAATATTTACAAAAAATTGCTAAAAATTCTGATTCTATTTGGAAATGGACAAATGGTTGGGACCGTTATTTAAATTTAGATATACCATAATTTTGTTTTTGAATGTTTATTTACTTACTTTTTTTGTTGTTGTGTTTGGCTTTTTTATTTTTTTCTAATGCACTCGGAAAAAAAATAATGGGAAAAGAAGGGTTTACACTTTAATATTGTATTGTAATTATTCTCTGGTCCTCTATTATTGTTTAGCACTTTGGTCAGTTTTTGTTGTGTTCTGCTTTTTTTTTTTTTTTCACTGCATTTTTTTTCAATGCATTTGAAATTTTTTTAAAGGGCTTAAACTTCGAACAAAGAAGCTTAACTGGTCTTTTAATATTTGATTGTAATTATCACACTTGTGTTCTGTGCCAGGCCAATAATCGAACCCAAACAGTGAGAAACATAAAAACATAAGTTGTGTTTTTCACTGACCCCTGGTGGTGGGAGTGTATATACATCTTTACAAACGTCTATTAAAGATTATTACAAAATTATATGAATTCATTGTTTTGAGTGATTATTTGTGACTTTTTATTTATAATATTTTCTGGAGTATAAGTCGCACCAGCCAAAAAATGCATAGTAGAGAAAAAAACATAAATAAGTCGCACTGGAGTATGAAATGCAGTTGCAAGTGTGAAAATAACAAATAATATCACATATAAGTGGCTCCGGAGTATAAGTATATAAGTATAAATATAAGTATAAGTCGCACCTCGGCCAAAACTCTGAAAAAAGGTGCGACTTATAGTCCGGAAAATACGGTAATGCCTTTTCCTGATCAACTAGAGATTCTATTAATAAGTAAATCTGTCTGCGCCACGAAACTCTTCTATTATACATAACGTTGGCTAGTTATAAAAGCTAATAATTTATATACAACAATTTGTCAATCAAAATATTAAAACAATAATAAATTGTCCAAGTATTTATCTCTTTATCGTCTCGGGACTCGGGATGGAAGTGAACATCGCTGCATATTTACACTGTCATCTACATGTTTGACAGGGACAAGTTACATGTTTGACAGGGACAAGTTACATGCATAATAATAATAATAATAATAATAATAATAATAATAATAATAATAATAATAATAATAATAATAATAATAAATATGAATAAACGTGTGATGCAGGTCATTCAAGTGAAATGCTAAAATATCGTTAGTTTTCTCATGTATAAAGTGCGTTTCTCGTTTCCGTTCGACCTTGACACAGTTTGATAAATGTGGCTCTGAACGGCGTTTAAAGGGGGCGGAGCCTAAGACCTCCCCCACTGCACCCTCCTCCTCCTCCCCCCTCACTCCTCCTCTCTTTCTCGCACTCTTCCTTCACATCCTCTCCTTCCTTATCTCTCCTCCCTCCTCCTCCTCTGCTCTCCTTTCCTCCTCCCTCTCCTGCTCTCCTCCTCTCCTCCTCTCGTCCCTCTCCTCCTCTCCTCCCTCTCCTCCCTCTCCTCCTCTCCTCCTCTCCTCCCTCTCCTCCTCTCCTCCCTCTCCTCCTCTCCTCCTCTCCTCCTCTCGTCCCTCTCCTCCTCTCCTCCCTCTCCTCCCTCTCCTCCTCTCCTCCTCTCCTCCCTCTCCTCCCTCTCCTCCTCTCCTGCTCTCCTCCTCTCCTCCTCTCCTCTCCTCCTCCCTCTCCTCCTCTCCTCCTCTCCTCCCTCTCCTCCCTCTCCTCCTCTCCTCCTCTCCTCCCTCTCCTCCCTCTCCTCCTCTCCTCCTCTCCTGCTCTCCTCCCTCTCCTCCTCTCCTCCTCTCCTCTCCTCCTCCCTCTCCTCCTCTCCTCCCTCCTCCTCCTCCTCCTCTCGTCTCGGGGCAGAGTTGGTGATTTAAATGCAGGAGCAGGATTCAGAGTCAGTTTATTGCAGGAGACGAGAGCGTTCAGGGTCTGGACAGAATGTGACGAGAAGAGAGAGAGTTTTCCAAAGAACAAAAACACAAACTCATCAGGGAAACGAGTGATTCATGTCTCAAGAGGCTCTGCATCTGTATAATGCCGGATCATTCTGCGGTTTTGACTACGTTCAGAGCATGTTCAGAGCATGTTCAGAGCATGTTCAGAGCATGTTCAGAGCATGTTCAGAGCATGTTCAGAGCATGTTCAGAGCATGTTCAGAGCATATTCAGAGCATGTTCAGAGCATGTTCAGAGCATGTTCAGTGTCTGTTTAGTGCATGTTCTTACCTGAGTTCTGCACCTCGTTCAGATAACTGTCGTCCGTCACCACCTGCAACACAGACGGGAAATATGATCCGAGAGTCGCATCTGAACGTCTGAACGTCTGAACGTCTGAACGTCTGAACGTCTGAACGTCTGAACGACTGAACGTCTGAACGTCTGAACGTCTGAACGTCTGAACGACTGAACGTCTGAACGTCTGAACGTCTGAACGACTGAAGCGGGAGAAATTAAACCCTTTTCCCAAAACTGAAGCTCCGGGTTTTAGTGTCGATGTGGGGACACGGGGCCCTTTATGGAGCGAGTTCAGGAGAAAAACTCATAATGCACTGAATTAATACGATTTTATGAGCGCTGAACCAGCAGCACCAGCAGCACCAGCACCAGCAGCACCAGCAGCACCAGCAGCAGCAGCAGCAGCAGCACCAGCACCAGCAGCACCAGCAGCACCAGCACCACCAGCAGCACCAGCACCACCAGCAGCACCAGCAGCAGCAGCAGCACCACCAGCAGCAGCAGCACCAGCAGCAGCAGCAGCACCACCAGCAGCAGCAGCACCAGCAGCAGCAGCAGCACCACCAGCAGCAGCAGCACCAGCACCACCAGCAGCACCAGCATCACCAGCAGCAGCACCAGCACCACCAGCAGCAGCAGTACCAGCAGCAGCACCAGCAGCACCAGCAGCAGCACCAGCAGCACCAGCAGCAGCACCAGCAGCACCAGCAGCACCAGCAGCACCAGCAGCACCAGCACCAGCAGCAGCAGCAGCAGCAGCAGCAGCACCAGCACCACCAGCAGCAGCAGTACCAGCAGCAGCACCAGCAGCACCAGCAGCAGCACCAGCAGCACCAGCAGCACCAGCAGCACCAGCACCAGCAGCACCAGCAGCACCAGCAGCACCAGCACCAGCAGCAGCACCAGCACCTGCACCAGCAGCAGCAGCAGCAGTAGCAGCAGCAGCAGCAGCAGCAGCAGCAGCAGCAGCAGCAGCAGCAGCTGTACAAGATCGTGTCCCTAATATCTTCCTTTTATTTACTTATTTCAAAACACACGCTGTAGAACATCGATTTGATTAATTTACAAAGTAGAACTATGTGCAATGGCTGAAGTCATTGCGAGTGTAAAAGTACAACATGTGTGTAAGTAGTACTGGTAGTACTGGCAGTACTACTTAAGATAAAAAGTCTGATTTAATTGACAACAAATTATATTAAAGCTGCGCTAGCTGCAATGATGGCTCCGCCTCCCGCGCGGCCATGTTTTCTGCTGCGTTTTGCAGCACCAACGCCGCTCAGTAATTCACCGTTGATGATTGCGTAGTTTGCGACTCAAATAGTAGTTTGTCCTGACAAATTGCACAATCATGCAGAACGCAGACCTGAGCAGGGAGAAAGAGAGAGAGCCTCGGTGACCCGGCTGCACCCCCTCCTCCCTGTAGAGCTAATGCTAACGCTAATTAGCGTTAGCATCAGCAGGAAATTAAGCCTTTTTTGAGGACATGTTACGCAGAGACAGTAAGAAATATCAAGATTGTTTTTAAATTTGTATCAATTTTCAATGTCTGTAGATGCAAAAAGTGTTGTTTTGAGCTCGATCGGACAAAAACCTGGGACAAGTACGATTTTGAAAAAAGAAAGTCAAACGTGGCGGCGTCAATGCCCCATTCATTTCAATGGGAAAAAGCACTGATACTTTTGCAAATACTGCAAAAAGTACAAGTTGTTCAGATGTCAGAAGCAACAGCCCCTAAGACTTGTTGAAATCGTGAGTTGAAACGCGTCAAAAATCTGGAAAATCCTGGAAAACAAGAACATATAGTGTCTGCTTTATGACGCAGACACTCAATTACTAAACAATTACAGCCTTATTTCCCCTTCTTAGTTAATTAATCGATGCAGAGTCACGTCCTCAGTCGCCCTGGAAACAGCCACTTGTCAATGTCCTGCAGAAATCCACAAACTATTGGGTGTTTGCGGAGCGAAGCGTCACGTGGTCGTCCTCGTCTGTCCTGCACCTGATCCCGCTCGCCGCGCGCTCGGTGTGTGAGCGTTCACGCGCCGGCGCCGGGGCCTCAGCTGCCGAGGCGTCGGATGCGATTAGCGTAGCGTAATGTAGCCGCGTTACGGGAGCGAGCGCGCCAATCGTCGCACATGTCGGACACCAGAGGTCACCTGTTACCGCGGTAATGTCATCAGAGGAGGGGAAACAGTCTGTGAAGGGCAAATATTTGTAGACTTAGGGGATGAGTGTGCGTTCTGTGCTTGGCCTGGCCTTAAAGGGGCAGTACCCGCTTTTCTTAATGAAGTAAACTCTATTTTGCCCCAGCACAGACCAGGAAGCTAAGGAAAATACTCAGATATCACGAGATTTTACATTTTAACACAAAATAATTGCACTTTTTAGCAAACATTGTGAGCTTATACTAGAAGATCTTTCAAAAACGGCTCTGGAAATGTGGAATGTTGTTGTATTTTATAGTGTAGATACTTAATAGTTAGTTTTAGTGTTGATTAGTGTCTTATATTAGACACCTTTGACAGATATATTGTATAAAAGCAGCTCTTGGGGTCATAATGACACAAATATCAAACTATAAAGCAGTTTATTCTACACCAAGCAGGAAGTGCGCTGTTAGCATGCTAGTGTTTGTTAGCGTGCTAATGTTTGTTCGCTTGTTGTGACGGTAAAACTCCGCTCTGCTTATAAACTTGTTTTCTTTTTTAAAGTTGGGAAGGTTTAAAGTTGTTTTTTTGTTTTTCAAATTTTTCAAAGGTAAAACTCGCTTTAAACTAGTAGTATATGTATTTTTCAATATACGATATTTGTTTTGTTGTTGTGGCCAATAATCGGAATATAAAATCCATAAAAAGTTATCGTCAATTTGAACTCATCAATCTGTTTAAAAACACATGGCAAACACACAAAATATTAAGGCCAAATATCAGCTAAATTTTACAATACCCTCCGATATCACCGATTACCGATCCCTCCAATCTGGCATTTACTTCATCACACGGAGACAAAAAGGTCACGGGTCAGATCTGTGGGAAGGGGAGGCGGCCGCGCTGAAAGTACAACCGGAACGTTTCTCAAAACAAACACATGTGATTGACTCAATTCATTCATTAAATGCTAATGCTAATGCTAAATGCTAAATGCTAAAGATAATTCCAGGCAAAGCAGCAGCATCTCCATGACGACAAGCACCTCCTTCACAGCAGCTTTAGGCTTCTTTTTGGAAAGTACTTTGCAGATTTCACAGTTTTTTTATGTATTTTTTAAAGTTAGCATTTTTTATGCCATAAAATAAGTGATTTTTGGCTTTTTTTCAAGCCTGTTTCACGATAATAGACTGAGATTCAGACCCTTAGCAGTGTTTTAAAGTCATCATTGATGTAAAATATGCTATCATAATATTCACATCCCATAAGCATTCGTCAGAAGTTGTAGTTTCTTATTTTCGTGGGGCTTTTTGCCATTTTCTTGACAAAAATCCCACCTTCCACCAGAAAAACTGACACGATGCACCTTTCATTTCGAGCAAACGCCGGCACACGCTGGACAAAAGCCACTGGGTCCAGAGAGTGAAGGTGAAACGGTTTGAGTTTGGACCCTCCCGCGCCCCGTACTTGGCATCGCTGGACCAGGAAGCGGCCTCGTTTCTGACATTGCGGTTTCGCTGCGTCAGGAAAGCTTCGGATCCACTTTGTGCTTGAGTTACGCCTTTGACTTTGGAGCGATCGTGCAGTCGCCGAGAGCCGGACGTCACTTCGCCTTCGACACGTTTCCTGCTGAATCTGAACTTCATTGTGTCGTTTATCTTGATGTCTTTGTCCTGTCGAGGTCAAGGACGTTAGAGGTTTTCAATGGATTCTGTTCATGCTCCTTAGATCCAGACTCAGGTGGAGGGCGAGATGTTCAATGGTTAAATACCGTATTTTCCGGACCATAAGTCGTGTTTTTTTCATAGTTTCTGCGACTTATATGTGATATTATTTGTTATTTTCACACTGGCGACCACCAGAGGGCGCTCTAGGCTCTAAGCGACGCAGAAGAAGAACCTGCACTTCCTCTTCCTCTGGAGTTTGTGGAGTTGTTTAGAAGTGACACAGAGGAAGAAGAATTCAGTGGATTTAGTGATTTGGGGTAAAACTGATGCTTTGCTAAACTTGTTAGCATGCAAATCAATTTCCACAAAAATGCGACTTATACTCCAGTGAGACTTATATATGTTTTTTTTCTTCTCTATTATGCATTTTTTGGCTGGTGCGACTTATAGTCCAGACAATCCGGTATATGTTTTCTGTGGTGGTATTTTGCAATAACACATTGGACAGTATTGGTGTTTGCTGCTGAGGAGGCGGGGCTGTGTGCGATAAAACAGGAACGTTTATTTCTTGTATGTTTTTCTGCACTTATCCTTCTTAAAACATTCTCTCTTTACTTTGGCATCTCATGTTTTTGAACATCTACTGGGAGCAAATCTCACTTTTTTTTCTTTATGTATATATTTTTTAAAGATGCAGCAACAAAAATGTACATAAAACAAACTGACCAATGTAAAAAATAATAATAATAATAGTACTAAAAAATAATAATAATATTAGTACTAAAATAAATAAATAATAATGTACTAAAAAGATAATAATAATAGTACTAAAAATAATAATAATAATAATAATAGTACAAAGAAATATTGATAATAGTACTAAAAAAATATATAATAACAATAGTACTAAAAATAATAATAATAGTACTATAAATAATAATAATAATAGTACTAAAAAAAATAATTATAATAGTACTAAAAAATAATAATAATAGTACTAAAAAAAATCAAAAATAAATAAATAATAGTAATAATAATAGAGAAAATGTAATGAATGAACTTGGTGTGAGGCAGAAATGCTCAGAACGCGTCTGGTGATGATTCGACCTGATTCTATCCTTATCTTTAGAAATTTGAAACCAAGTGTTTTTTTGAGGCTCAGATAAAGACGACCTCGTGAACAGGATTAATGAAACAAGCGTAAATGAAGCTGTATCTAACTCCAGGTTTGTTTGTGATGAGAAAACATTGTAAAAACATGGGTAAAAACTCAAAAAAGTCCATTTAACACATTGAGTAACAATAGTTCAAATGTAAATCTGCCACAACTAAATTTGAAACAATATTCAACCTTAAATAACGACCTGCACTGAGCTCCTGTAAAAGATCGGTTCATGTCACTTCAAAGCTTTCAAAAATGCTAAACCGTAAATCATTATCATCAAAAAACGATTGTACGTTTTGTTTTTTACAATCTAAGCACAACTAAAGAGAATAAAAGTCCATTTACATTTACAACAAAGAAAAACCTGAACGCCACTTTTACTCGAATAAGTATCATCCTTTTTTACTACATTGCGCTATATTATGCTAACCGCTAACCGCTAACTGCTCTGCCGCTCGTTTAATTTGCGCCATCGAGCGAATCACAGCGGTTAATCCAATTCAGCCAGACAACACATAGTTTCCCTGATACTAGAAGATTTTGCATTAAACGTGATCTCAGCGTCGACAGAAGAAGAAGAAGAAGAAAAAAGCGAAGCTGAAATGACTCAATTCGTCTTCAATATCCGGGAAACGGGCCTCGACAAGATAAAAGCTGTCACAACATCCAATATCTGTGTCTGATAAGGCCAGAAAATACTGTCTGGAGCAAAGTCGTGTGGAAGTTACAGACTTTTGTTGTTTTTATTGTTTTTTTAAATGTAGTGAGTCATAAATGTTGGATTTAAAGACGACATGTTGTGTTTTGGGGGTTTTCAAAGAGGCTGCACCTGATGTTTACGGTTTCTAAACGTGAAAAACAGTTCAAACTCTTCGTCACATGCGTCGCTCACTCGCCTGACGCTTTCCGACATGTTCACAACGATGAGTTTGTCTGCACTTTTCGCCGGTTTCTGAGCGAGTTAAAGCTAACGAGCATTAGCATGCTAACGGTGCACTTCCTGCTTCTCTGAGAGTAAAACACTTCATATTTAGAGGCAGGGAAAGTGCTGTGGTCACATTTTCACACACACTGTCAATCAATCAATAAGACAGATTAAGTCAAGCAGTAAAATGAGAAATTGTATTAGTCCAGGTTTAGTCCAGATTTAGTCCAGGTTTAGTCCAGGTTTAGTCCAGCTTTAGTCCAGGTTTAGTCCAGGTTTAGTCCAGATTTAGTCCAGCTTTAGTCCAGATTTAGTCCAGCTTTAGTCCAGGTTTAGTCCAGCTTTAGTCCAGGTTTAGTCCAGGTTTAGTCCAGATTTAGTCCAGGTTTAGTCCAGATTTAGTCCAGCTTTAGTCCAGGTTTAGTCCAGATTTAGTCCAGGTTTAGTCCAGGTTTAGTCCAGGTTTAGTCCAGGTTTAGTCCAGGTTTAGTCCAGCTTTAGTCCAGGTTTAGTCCAGGTTTAGTCCAGGTTTAGTCCAGGTTTAGTCCAGCTTTAGTCCAGGTTTAGTCCAGCTTTAGTCCAGGTTTAGTCCAGGTTTACTCCTTTAGTCTTAGAGCTCGTGTCTTCCTCACATTTCTCTCACTTCCTGTTTCTTCGTGAACTTTTCTCTTTTTCTCTGAACAAATCCAAACATCACATTATTTATGAACTCAAAGCAAATGGATCAAAAACTCGTCCTCGTGGTGTTTCTGCCGCTCGCTCGACTTCCTCCCCTCGCCTCCCCCACCTCCCCTCGCCTCCCTCATCTCCCCTCGCCTCCCTCGTCTCCCCCCGCCTCCCCCACCTCCCCTCGCCTCCCCCACCTCCCCTCGCCTCCCTCGTCTCCCCCCGCCTCCCCCACCTCCCCTCGCCTCCCTCATCTCCCCTCGCCTCCCTCCTCTCCCCTCGCCTCCCTCATCTCCCCTCGCCTCCCTCCTCTCCCCTCGCCTCCCCTCATCTCCCCTCGCCTCCTCCCCTCGCCTCCCCTCGCCTCCCTCCTCTCCCCTCGCCTCCCTCATCTCCCCTCGCCTCCCTCCTCTCCCCTCGCCTCCCCTCATCTCCCCTCGCCTCCTCCCCTCGCCTCCCCTCGCCTCCCTCCTCTTCCCTCGCCTCCCCTCACCTCGCCTCCCTCCTCTCCCTTCCTCTCCCCTCCCCTCCTCTCCCCTCCTCTCCCCTCGTCTCCCCCCGCCTCCCCCACCTCCCCTCGCCTCCCTCATCTCCCTCCTCTCCCCTCGCCTCGCCTCCCCTCACCTCGCCTCCCTCCTCTCCCCTCCTCTCCCCTCCCCTCCTCTCCCCTCGTCTCCCCCCGCCTCCCCCACCTCCCCTCGCCTCCCTCATCTCCCTCCTCTCCCCTCCCCTCCTCTCCCCTCCCCCGCCTCCCTGGTCTACAGGAGTTAGACGTAGTGGACCGAAGCGAGACCAGATGTGCACATCTCGCTCGTCTGATGACTTCATATTAATTGGTTACGACTCAATTATCGGTCGAAGCCACAGTCGCCTCCTCCACTGACTCCGCCCACATTCAAAGTGTGTTAAAGTTTGTACAGTTTATGGTTTATAAACCGCATATCATTATTATTATTATTATTATTATTATTATTATCATTATTATTATTATTACAATCTCTGAACAGAATCAATCAAATACTAGTTCCAGGTTTAGTTTCAGGTTTAGTCCAGGTTTAGTCCAGGTTTATTCCAGGTTTAGTCCAGGTTTAGTCCAGGTTTAGTCCAGGTTTAGTCCAGGTTTAGTCCAGGTTTAGTCCAGGTTTAGTTTCAGGTTTAGTCCAGGTTTAGTTTCAGGTTTAGTCCAGGTTTAGTCCAGGTTTAGTCCAGGTTTATTCCAGGTTTAGTCCAGGTTTAGTCCTGGTTTAGTCCTGGTTTAGTCCAGGTTTAGTCCTGGTTTAGTCCTGGTTTAGTCCAGGTTTAGTCCAGGTTTAGTCCAGGTTTAGTCCAGGTTTAGTCCAGGTTTAGTCCAGGTTTATTCCAGGTTTATTCCAGGTTTAGTCCAGGTTTAGTCCTGGTTTAGTCCTGGTTTAGTCCAGGTTTAGTCCAGGTTTATTCCAGGTTTAGTCCAGGTTTAGTCCTGGTTTAGTCCTGGTTTAGTCCAGGTTTAGTCCTGGTTTAGTCCTGGTTTAGTCCAGGTTTAGTTTACAGTTGATAAACTTATTGGAAAAAGCTGCTTCTATCGTCTCTGAACAGAATCACACTTTTCAATCGATCAAAAACTTGTCATAAAAATATCATTTCGATGTTTTAATAAAGTAAAGTGATTGAGTCATTTAGTTTCAGAATCCAAACCACATTTTTCATTGAGAGGAACGAGCACAAAAGTGGACAATATGGAACAAAAAATCAGATTGAATTATGTTCATAGATTTCCTTCAGTCTCATTAAAACAACAGCAAATGTCAATACGAATTTTCTGAACATCCAAAATGTAAAAAACGAGCGCTGACGTTAACAATCATTCAGTCTAGCAATTATGCTTTCGACTAATCGGTCCGTTGTTCAGACCTTTACTCGATTTGACCTCGATGGAGCTAAAGTGTCGCCGCCTGAGCTCGTCCTCATGTGTAGTATCCGAGTATTTTTACAGATACAATAGAGTTTTAAAGCGAAAAGGCCAAAAACCTTCATGTCCCGTGTCATTTTGATGTAACTCCTGCTTCGTGAAACGTCTTAGAGTCGGTTTATTGTCCAGAGAACCATTATTTCATGACTAAATTGACAGCGACTTCAATAATCGATTCACTCGTCGCACGACCTAAAACAGACTTTAAATCTTTACAGTTTAACACATCACTATAAACCACCTCGTGCAGATAGAATTAAATATATTGTCAGAACATTGGGTAAAGGAATAAGAAAAAAGCCGATATTTAAGCGTTCTGCCTCATTAAACGTCTGAAAACACCAAATAAACCGAGACTATGTTTCACGTTTGATCGCAGCAGTTTAAATAACATTATTATAATAAATACATAACTCGTGGACACACAATGAACTATATTGGCAGAAAATTGGGCAAAGGAATAAGAAAAAGCTGATTTTTAAGCATTCTGGCTCCACCAAACGCCATTGACATTTAGATAAACGCTCGCTAACGAACCGACGTAACGACTGAATTACAAAATTAAATGAAAAATCTGTCCACGCGACGTTTTTTTTAACATAAAAAAATGTCTTTAACAATTCCTATGATTTACAAACGAATGAGACAATTATTACAGAAAGACGAGCGGATCGAGCGCCTTTAAACGCACCACTTAGTCTAAGACGCGTTCAGAAATGGATCAATTAAAACTGAACTAACAGTGAAGTACGTGTAGTGAACACCTCGAGCTTTAAACGGCCCTGGTGGTGTTTTTAGCTTATTTTTGTCTCTTTCTTACTCGTGCTTTGTGTTTTAAGCGGACTAGAGTGTGTTTACGATGTTGGGGATGTTTGTTTCCCTCCGTCCCAAGACTAATTTCACATTTTTGAAACGATAAAGGATGAATTTGATCTCATTTTACCACAACGTCATGGGATTTTGAACCAAATCACACAAAGATGAGGTGAGATTGTTGCTTAAACCCTTCGGAAAATGTGAAAATCAGACTTTCTACTTCAAAGCTTTTTTAATTAGTGATGGGCGTCATATATATATAGATTCGAGCAACGGTTTGGTGCCATTGAAGAGGCTACGGTCCAGAAATGTGGACGTTATTTGGCTCAGATATTAGTTCTAAGCTGCACCGGTCTGTGCGAGCCCATGTGTCATCGCCACTTTGTCCCAAATGCATCAGATCTGACTAAGTCATGACTAAAATAAACACGAAAACAACGATTATTGAGCAGGAGGCTGTGTTTCACGTTTGATCGCAGCAGTTTGAACAGCAGTAACCGAAGGGAATGCACTGTAAAATGTGCAAACTGTACGATATTGACCAGGAAATTGCGAAAAAAAGCTGATATTTAAACGTTCTGCTCCATCAAACGCCTGAAAACACCAAACAAACTGAGACTTTTGAGCACGAGGCTGTGTTTCACGTTTGATCGCAGCAGTTTAAATAGCATAAATGTAATAAAAACATCACTATAAACTACCTCGTGCACATACAATGAACTATATTGGCAGAAAATTGGGTAAAGGAATAAGGAAAAAGCTGATATTTAAGCATTCTGCCTCATTAAACGTTTGAAAACGCTAAACAAACCGAGACTATTGACCACGAGACAGTGTTTCACGTTTGATCGCAGCAGTTTGAACAGCAGTAACCTAAGGAAATTCACTGTAAAATGTGCAAACTGTACGATATTGACCGGGAAATTGCGAAAAAAGCTGATATTTAAACGTTCTGCTCCATCAAACGCCTGAAAACACTAAACAAACCGAGACTATTGAGCACGAGGCTGTGTTTCACGTTTGATCGCAGCCGTTTAAATTGCATCAACATCATAAAAACATCCCTGGTGCACATACAATGAACTATATTGGCAGAAATTGGGTCAAGGAATGAGGAAAAAGCTGATATTTAAGCGTTCTGCCTCATTAAATGCCTGAAAACACTAAACAAACTGTTTCACGTTTGATTGCATCCTTTTAAATAGAATTAACATAATAAAAACATAATAAAATCATCACTATAAACTACCTCGTGCACATACAATTAAATATATTGTCAAAAATTGGGAAAAAGGAATTTAAAAAAGCTGATATTTAAGCATTCTGCCTCATTAAATGCCTGAAAACACTAAATAAACCGAGACTATTGACCACGAGGCTAATAGCATTATTATAATAAAAACATCACTCGTGGACACATAATGAACTATATTGGCAGAATATTGGGTAAAAGAATAAGAAAAAGCTGATTTTTAAACATTCTGGTTCCATCAAACGCCTAAAAACACCAAAACAAACCAATATTGAGCCATGTTTCGTGTTATTAATTCACATTCGGTGCAACAATCACGCCTCGATCCCGACACAAAACCACATGGACGCGGGAAAGCTCCTGCTCCAGCTCCTCCCGGTTCGGACGGAGCGGTTTAGAACGCGTCCCACCCCCCCCCCCCCCCCCCCCCCCCCCCCCCCCCCCCGCGGTATCCCGCCAAGAAGAACCCAAAGCGGGGGCAACAGAGGGCGAACGACCCCACTAACGGCACTGATGCGACCGGACAATGGCGCGTAATTGGCTCCTCGCGTTGATTAGCGGGACGCGTCTTACGCGCGAGAGCCGCGGACCCGCTTCACCTTTACGCACATTAATGAGGTCAATAATCGGTGAGGCTCGCGCGCAGCAGGTCACGCACCGACAGCAACAACTAAACAAATCCAAAATGGCTCAGATCTATTTTTTGTGTGTGTTTTGTTTGTACCTCCGCGAGCAGCGGCCGCATCCACAGCCACACGCCCCCGAACAAAAGCAACATTTCCCGGCTGCCGCAGCGGCGACGCATCCTCCCGTCCATCCGTTTCCCCGGTGGTGGCTCCGCGCGTGTCAGAGGCGGACGGATCCCATGTCCGGTGCCTGGAAAAGCGGGTGGTGAAGGTGGAGGAAGAGGTGGAGGAGGTGTAGTCCGCTGCTGAGGCTGCCGTGCGTGGATGTGCTGGAGGTGAGAGAGAGAGAGAGAGAGAGAGAGAGAGAGAGAGGGATGAGGGATGGAGAGGAGGAGGAGGAGGAGGAGGAGGAGGAGGAGGAGGAGGAGAAGCTGCGCTGTTGGAGGGAAAAAGAGGGGGAATAATGAAAAGGGTGCGGCACGTAAAAAAAGGAAGAAGAGACATAAACCAGTCCTGAGAAATTGTTGATGTTTGCAAAACGACCCCCCCCCCCTCGCTCTCTCTTTATCCCTCTCTCCCCTCTCTCCCCTCCTCCCTCTCTCCCTCCCTCCCCCCTCTCTCTCTCCCCCCCTCTCTCTCTTTATCCCTCTCCCCCCCCTCTCCCTCTCCCCCTCTCTCTCTCTCCCCCTCTCTCTCTCTCCCTCCTTCCCTCTCTCTCTCTCCCCCTCTCCCCCCTCTCTCTCCCCCCTCTCTCTCCCCCCCCTCCCCCCCCTCTCTCTCTCTCCCCCCCTCCCCCCCTCTCTCTCTCTCCCCCCCTCCCCCCCCTCTCTCTCCCCCCCCTCCCCCCTCTCTCTCTCCCCCCCTCCCCCCCTCTCTCTCTCTCCCCCCCTCCCCCCCTCTCTCTCTCTCCCCCCCTCCCCCCTCTCTCTCTCTCTAAAGTCTTATTGGATAAATGATGAATCACCGGTGCATTGGCTGAAGTGAGGGAATCAGAGCCGGTGATGTTTGGTGAAAAAGTGGTTCAGTCTTTGTTGTTTTTTGTATATTCAAGGACTTATGTATTCGTTTTTTAACCAACTAAAAAAACAATAAGCTTTTTTTTTAATTGTCATGCTCCTTTTAATTATAAATTCTGGCTTCAATTAATTTTTTTTACTTGTCTTTTACACACTTTATTTTAAGTGTTCCACTACGTGTTGAATCTTTGGTTGCCCAATATGTTTTTTATTTATTTAAAATTATTATTATTACTTTTATTATTATTAATGAATGTATTATTCTTTTTTATTATTATTATTATTATTATTATTTATTATATTGTATTTTTTATTAAAAAAAATTACTGATCAAACTTTCCCTCTTGGGATTAATAACGTTTGAATCTGGATCATTCGTGCGTCACAAATCAACAGTAGAATTACATTGTGAGACGTGATGGTTTCTACGGGAAGCGACGAGTCTTTACTTTTTCTACTTTGCCTTTTTTATAAACACTAAATTGTTTTGTAATGTTTCCTGAAAAGTGTTTATTGCCAGCGAGCATCTGGCGGCTCAGTCGGCGCAGTTATCAAGGCGTTTGAGCGGCTTTTACACGACTTTACGCAGATTTTTAACTGGCAAAGACATTCATCAATCGAAGCTCTAAAAGCTCAAAATCACACAAAAACATAATCAATATTTAGTGTTGCACTTTTACCACAAACAGGGAACGTTTCAGACACTCACAGATCGTGCTTCATTTGTTAGAAGATTTTTATCGAGTCCATTAGTTAGCCCCGTATGCTAATCACCAATGCTAATC
Organism: Eucyclogobius newberryi; assembly: GCF_026437365.1. NCBI lineage: Eukaryota > Metazoa > Chordata > Actinopteri > Gobiiformes > Gobiidae > Eucyclogobius > Eucyclogobius newberryi. Next base: position 3,812,127 of record NW_027315835.1, read on the forward strand.
GTTTATTAGCATTTTTCTACATAACTCGCTACAACAAAACCACATTTGTGTTTTAAAACCTGATCTGCTTTTGTACGATGTCATTTATAAGTAAATATTTTCTTGTTTACATCCGCGAAAACAAATGTAAACTGTCGTGTCGCTCAGAACAGAGATCGATAAAGTGCGACAAACTGTTCTTGACACCATCGTCCCACTCGATTTCAGAACTATGTATTTGGGCCTCGGGACTCCGGCCATGGACACAGGCGGTGGATACTTCTGGATGACGCGAACGGAGTCGACGATCAACGACTGGACCGACATTCTCGTGGACAAACGGAAAATGGGGACAAAAAATGGAAAATAAACCACATTTGGACTTAATTTGAATATGAATAAATGCGACAGACTCTGGACTAAATGGGTAAATTCTCTCTGGACTTCGGGCGCTTTCATTTCATTTCATTTGGATGTGATGCGTGGCGGAAGTGTCTGGGGAGAGGGAAGTCTGGGAGTCCCTGCTTGGACCCAGAAAAAGATGAATGGATGACCTTTTTTTATCTTTTCTTTTGCTTGCCATGCTCTCTCTGTTAAATGCTAAAAAAGCCAAAAACAAATCTAGATCAAATGGAAATATTACATCTTTTGAATGTTCCGGAGTTTCTAAAATACAAACTATATCTATACGTCTATAATTAAAGCTCTGCGGAAGCGTTCAGGGGCGGTTTTCTTCGTTGTGTTTTTGGCTCGTGAAAGTGCGTTGTGTTCCATCCCACAGTCTTTCGCCAAAATCTAAAATCCAACACTCTAAATGTCTAAATATGAAGCTGGTGCCGTGCCACAGCGCCACTCGCCGCCGCCTGATACAATAGAACACTAAACATAATTAGCTTGATGGAAGAATAGACGAACAAAGAGCGTTTGGCATCTGCTGCTGAACGCTGGACTCGTCGGGGAAAAAACGATCTGTTGGAAAGCGTTTGTTGAAGGTTGTAGTTTTTGACATTCTTCTTCTTCTGGAGCTTTACGCGACTCGACCGCGGCGCCGCAGATTCAAATCAAAACGTGGAGGATCCGGCGTGACATTTGGACCACGGACAGCGCTCGGATCTCGACTATAAAGAAGAACTGTAGGTGTGTTTTTGAGTTGTTCTAAGCTTTTGAAAACACAAACAGTTCATTATTAAACCAAATAAAAAGAATAAACACTGATTTTCATGTATAAACACACTTTGTTTGTAGATTTTCACGATCTAGAAGGCTCCAGTTTCCACATTTCAGCCTTTATTTAGTTAGGAATCGCATTTAAAAAGTCTCAATGAACCAAAATGAATCACTCGACTACTAATAATTGTTAATTGCGGCTCTTGCGTATTAATTTGTTATTTAATCTAAAAGCAGATGTGACTTTATTGCGCTTTGATTGAATTTATAAGGAAAAATGTATTCAATTTTATGAATTTAGTAGTAATTCTTATGTCCTCCTCCATGTGTTTAAAGTCCATTCACCATCTTTGATCTCATTCTGTTCGTTTTGGGGTTGAAATCACACAGAAAACAAACTCTGAAGCAGTAAATCATGGAAAACATTAAATCTCCTCACACATCAGTCTTTGGAGCAGTAGCTGGAGCTCCACTTTCTGTTTTATACAAACATCATCTGACGTTATACCAATGTGAAAGAAAGAAAGACCAACAAAGGCTGCGTAACGTTGGATCTTAAAGCACTTTGGTTGTGTTTTCACCAGATTTCGCACTTTTTCAAAGCGTTTGCAGAATTAAATCAAGTTAAAGTGAAGCAAGTTTGAATCTCCTTCTCAGAGACACGGCCGGTGCCAAGTGTAACGGAGAGTGATTCATCTCGGCCCATTCAGCACCGCGGACAGCTCCGTCTCCTCTGATCCCGATCCTCATCCGCCGACAGCTGTCATTCCGCTCGCTCTCGTGTTCAAAGTGAAGCAGACGAGGCCTTCATCCGCCTATAGCCGCCGCCTTCATCCGCCTATAGCCGCCGCCGCCTTCATCCGCCTATAGCCGCCGCCTTCATCCGCCTATAGCCGCCTTCATCCGCCTATAGCCGCCGCCGCCTTCATCCGCCTATAGCCGCCTTCATCCGCCTATAGCCGCCGCCTTCATCCGCCTATAGCCGCCGCCTTCATCCGCCTATATCCGCCGCCTTCATCCGCCTATAGCCGCCGCCTTCATCCGCCTATATCCGCCGCCTTCATCCGCCTATAGCCGCCGCCTTCATCCGCCTATAGCCGCCGCCTTCATCCGCCTATATCCGCCGCCTTCATCCGCCTATAGCCGCCGCCGCCGCCGCCGCCGCCTTCGTCCCAGGAAAACATCGTGAGTGGATTTACTTAAAAGAACTTCACCGGATTTTTTCCGTCTTCAAAGGTGAAACAAAAAATCAAAGTGGTTCATTTTAAACCATCGGAACTTATTCCTCACTTTCCGAGCGCATTCTGAGCATCCTAATGGTTTAAGTTGATGAGCACGTTTCACAGCTTTCAGGGGCGGAGTTTGGGCGCTCTAACACAGGGGGCACTCTAACGCTCTAACACAGGGGGCGCTCTAACACAGGGGGCGCTCTAACGCTCTAACACAGGGGGCGCTCTAACGCTCTAACGCAGCAGGGGGCGCTCTAACGCTCTAACGCAGGAGGCGCTCTAACGCAGCAGGAGGCGCTCTAACGCAGCAGGAAGCGCTCTAACGCAGCAGGAGGCGCTCTAACGCAACAGGGGGCGCTCTAACGCAGCAGGAGGCGCTCTAACGCTCTAACGCAGGGGGCGCTCTAACACAGGGGGCGCTCTAACGCTCTAACGCAGAAGGGGGCGCTCTAACGCAGCAGGGGGCGCTCTAACGCTCTAACGCAGGGGGCGCTCTAACACAGGGGGCGCTCTAACGCTCTAACGCAGAAGGGGGCGCTCTAACGCAGCAGGGGGCGCTCTAACACAGGGGTCACTCTAACACAGGGGGCGCTCTAACACAGCAGGGGGCGCTCTAACGCTCTAACTCAGGGGGAGTTACTTAGTTCTGCTTCAAAGTGATGTTTAAAGCTCATCGCAGTTGATCTAGTTTCCGATTCGCTCTCCTCGAGTACGTGTTCTTGAGTAAATAAACCTAAACGTGGGTGTACGTTTCAATCTAAAGCTGTTTCCGTTAACGCCGTGTCGTTACATGGAGCGTCTGCGATCGCCCTGGAGCGAGCGAGAGCGAGAGAGAGATTAGCTGAATTCATCTACTTCACACACTTCAGTTTTACCCACAAGCCCCGGAGGCAGACGGATCGCTCGCCAAACCAAACTTGGGGGAAGCCGAACTTTAAGATTACGCTCCGATGTCTGTTTTCGCTGATAAGGCCCAACCTAGAAAAATAAAAAAATCCACTTATCGCTCTTTCCGCATCGGCGTCCTTCGCTTATCTCGGCCCCGTCATTTCACGCGGGATCTGGCGGCGGCGAGGCATATTTCTCGCCCTTAATGGCTTTTTCGGTGGGAAATGGAGCCGATGACGAAACAAAGACGATGACGATAATCTGTGGTGATGGAACGGGAGGACGAGGCTGAACGGAGCAGCAGCAGCAGTCGGTCGGTCGGTTGTAAATAAAGGGGGAAAAACGCTTGAATATTTGGTAGAAACGCATTTTGATTTGATCACGGCAAAAACATTCGCTTCAATCAGTTTCTGCAACGATAAAAGACGTGTTTCCATCCAGTGTGTCGTTATTCCCCACACACAGATCTTCAGTGTGTCATTGTTCCTCACACAGATCTTCAGTGTGTCATTGTTCCTCACACAGATCTTCAGTGTGTCATTGTTCCTCACACAGATCTTCAGTGTCATTGTTCCTCACACAGATCTTCAGTGTCATTGTTCCTCACACAGGTCTTCAGTGTGTCATTTTTCCTCACACAGATCTTCAGTGTCATTGTTCCTCACACAGGTCTTCAGTGTGTCATTTTTCCTCACACAGATCTTCAGTGTGTCATTGTTCCTCACACAGATCTTCAGTGTGTCATTGTTCCTCACACAGATCTTCAGTGTGTCGTTATTCCCCACACACAGATCTTCAGCGTGTCATTGTTCCTCACACAGATCTTCAGTGTGTCATTGTTCCTCACACAGATCTTCAGTGTGCCATTGTTCCTCACACAGATCTTCAGTGTGTCATTGTTCCTCACACAGATCTTCAGTGTCATTGTTCCTCAAACAGATCTTCAGTGTGTCATTGTTCCTCACACAGATCTTCAGCGTGTCATTGTTCCTCACACAGATCTTCAGCGTGTCATTGTTCCTCACACAGATCTTCAGTGTCGTTGTTCCTCACACAGATCTTCAGTGTGTCATTGTTCCTCACACAGATCTTCAGTGTGTCATTGTTCCTCACACAGATCTTCAGTGTGTCATTGTTCCTCACACAGATCTTCAGTGTGTCATTGTTCCTCACACATAGATCTTCAGTGTCATTGTTCCTCACACAGATCTTCAGCGTGTCATTGTTCCTCACACATAGATCTTCAATGTCATTGTTCCTCACACAGATCTTCAGCGTGTCGTTGTTCCTCACACAGATCTTCAGTGTGTCATTGTTCCCTACACATAGATCTTCAGTGTGTCATTGTTCCTCACACAGATCTTCAGTGTGTCATTGTTCCTCACACAGATCTTCAGTGTGTCATTGTTCCTCACACAGATCTTCAGTGTGTCATTGTTCCTCACACAGATCTTCAGTGTGTCATTGTTCCTCACACAGATCTTCAGTGTGTCATTGTTCCTTACACAGATCTTCAGCGTGTCATTGTTCCTCACACAGATCTTCAGTGTCATTGTTCCTCACACAGATCTTCAGTGTGTCATTGTTCCTCACACAGATCTTCAGTGTGTCATTGTTCCTCACACATAGATCTTCAGTGTGTCATTGTTCCTCACACAGGTCTTCAGTGTGTCATTTTTCCTCACACAGATCTTCAGTGTGTCATTGTTCCTCACACAGATCTTCAGTGTGTCATTGTTCCTCACACAGATCTTCAGCGTGTCGTTGTTCCTCACACAGATCTTCAGTGTGTCATTGTTCCTCACACAGATCTTCAGTGTGTCATTGTTCCTCACACAGATCTTCAGTGTGTCGTTGTTCCTCACACAGATCTTCAGTGTGTCATTGTTCCTCACACAGATCTTCAGTGTGTCATTGTTCCTCACACAGATCTTCAGTGTGTCATTGTTCCTCACATAGATCTTCAGTGTGTCATTGTTCCTCACATAGATCTTCAGTGTGTCATTGTTCCTCACACAGATCTTCAGTGTGTCATTGTTCCTCACACAGATCTTCAGTGTGTCATTGTTCTCTGTGGTTCAGATCTGTTGTACATTAGTTTGTTCTTCTCCTTTCGATGTTTCCTCTGCTCGATGCAGATGATTTGAACCTTCTCAAACAGACTGACATCTCGTCCATGACCACGGGATTTGTCTTTCCACGTGGTCGTTACAGAAATGAGAAGACACTGGGTTTAAACAGCGTGTTTCAGTTGAAAGATCATGACCTGCAGCAGTTCCACAGCAGGAGACGAACTACTGAGTTCAATCCTAGTGGCCTTTTTTCTATTTATTTATTGTAGAGGAAGTGCATTTGTTCATCCTCTCTCTCTCTCTCTCTCTCTCTCTCTCTCTCTCTCTCTCTCTCTCTCTCTCTCTCTCTCTCTCTGTGTCTCTCTCTCTCTGTGTCTCTCCCTGGACCAGAGTAGGAATCACACAGATTTTCTGCAGCCGTCCGGTCGCCATAGAAACGGAGCAATCTCTCTCTCTCTCTCTCTTTCTCTCTCTCTCTCTCTCTCTCTCTCTTTCTTTCTTTCACTCTCGATTACATTATCTGGCTTTGTTTAGCTTCGCTCTCGTGGCACGCGCCTCAAACACAATCATGTTCTCAAAAGTGCAATACCAGAAGAAAAATAGAATAAAAAATATATAATAATCATATTTCTCAGTCAAATATGGAGATGTAAATGTATTTTTATTGACAAAATAAATAGGTAAAACAGCCATTTCTGCTTCGTTTGTCCCTTTGTCACAGGCCTGTGCGATAAAAAAGGCATAAAACAACAACAATGTAACAAATTCAATATTAATTTAACAAAAATAATAATGAGCAAATAATGAGTTTTGGAGGAATTGGCTGAATAAAAGACAATTTTAAACAGTTTTAGCCCAATTTTGGTTCCGTTTTATAACTCGCACGGCCTTATTGTCTCTGCCATTGTTTTTTAATAAATGTTATAAAAGTCATGCACATTTCTGTCACTTCTGAATAATTTTTGAGACTTTTATTTCAGGGCAAACGCCGCATAAGATGAAGAGACGTCCCCGCCCGGCTCCGCCCGTCCCGGCCCCGCCCGTCACGGTGGATTGGCAGCCTTTAAAAGCGGGCCAGGCTTTGAAGATTAATTGTGTCCTTAATTTTCTGGTGTGAAACTAAATACCCCACGGGCATCGCCCCCACCCCCTCCAATCCCATCATGCTTTGCCTGGATCACCCCCCCCCCCCCCCCCCCCGGTGCAGCTGGGAGGGGCCAAATGTCTGTGGTTGATCTGGGTTTTTTTTGATAGTTTTGCATAAATATCAGAAAAATCTTAATTTATACAGGGGATTCTAGGACACTACTTTCACTACTACAAATACTACAATCAGTACTAGGTAGAGGTGAAAAGTAGTAGTAGAGTTATTAATTACTACTTTACTACTACTACTACTACTACTACTACTACTACTACTACTACTACTCCTCCTAATGCTACTACAACTACTACTACTCCTACTACTACTCCTAATGCTACTACTACTACTACTACTACTACTCCTAATGCTACTACAACTACTACTACTCCTACTACTACTCCTAATGCTACTACTACTACTACTACTACTACTGCTACTACTCCTACTACTACTCCTAATGCTGCTACTACTACTACTACTACTCCTAATGCTACTACTACTGCTACTACTCCGACTACTACTCCTAATGCTACTACTACTACTACTACTCCTAATGCCACTACTACTGCTACTACGTCTGCCTACGATGCCTACATTTTGAAAACAGAATTGTAGACATGGTTTTGGTATTTACTGTCACACTCGGGCCGGCACTGTAATGGAGCAAAGGATCATGGTCTTTGTAGTTCTCAAAGCAGTGCATTTAAGCAAAGAATTATGTGAATCGATATATTGTGATACTATTGACGATACGATACCATTTTATTCCACTCATCGTTACATAAAACTTTTACTGCAATTATCGACTCTGTACATTTTTACCCGTATCACTACAACTACTACTACAATATTCCGCACCCCCTAAATACTTGAATACTCCGTCCTCGTCCCCCGTCGTCGCCCGATGCCAGGACAGTTGGTATGGAAACGGATCAGCGAAAGCTCAAACCGCTTCTTGCTTAACGACTCGCGTCTTCCCCTCCGTCAGCAGCACCACGGAGAGCGACGGAGAGGGGAACGCCGAGGGAAACTAATGATCCGAGTGGAGACGGGGCCATATTTCAGTTCACGGCGTCGGCGCGGCGATTAGCGAGGCTTGTGTGACGCGCTAAAAAGAAAAAAAGAATATGCGAGAGACAGAGAAGATGAAGAGAAGAAGAGAATAATAGCACTGCAGTTTTGTTTGTACAAGTAACTGCTTTTGTCTTCTCAAGCGTGAAAACTAAACTCTAAGTTAAACGATTTAGACATTCGCATGTTTACTGTCTCCTGGTGTTTACTGTCTCCTGGTGTTTACTGTCTCCTGGTGTTTACTGTCTCCTGGTGTTTACTGTCTCCTGGTGTTTGTTGTCTCCTGGTGTTTACTGTCTCCTGGTGTTTACTGTCTCCTGGTGTTTACTGTCTCCTGGTGTTTACTGTCTCCTGGTGTTTACTGTCTCCTGGTGTTTACTGTCTCCTGGTGTTTGTTGTCTCCTGGTGTTTACTGTCTCCTGGTGTTTGTTGTCTCCTGGTGTTTACTGTCTCCTGGTGTTTGTTGTCTCCTGGTGTTTACTGTCTCCTGGTGTTTGTTGTCTCCTGGTGTTTGTTGTCTCCTGGTGTTTACTGTCTCCTGGTGTTTGTTGTCTCCTGGTGTTTACTGTCTCCTGGTGTTTGTGTCTCCTGGTGTTTGTTGTCTCCTGGTGTTTGTTGTCTCCTGGTGTTTACTGTCTCCTGGTGTTTACTGTCTCCTGGTGTTTGTTGTCTCCTGGTGTTTACTGTCTCCTGGTGTTTGTTGTCTCCTGGTATTTACTGTCTCCTGGTGTTTGTTGTCTCCTGGTGTTTGTTGTCTCCTGGTGTTTACTGTCTCCTGGTGTTTGTTGTCTCCTGGTGTTTACTGTCTCCTGGTGTTTACTGTCTCCTGGTGTTTGTTGTCTCCTGGTGTTTGTTGTCTCCTGGTGTTTGTTGTCTCCTGGTGTTTACTGTCTCCTGGTGTTTACTGTCTCCTGGTGTTTGTTGTCTCCTGGTGTTTACTGTCTCCTGGTGTTTGTTGTCTCCTGGTGTTTACTGTCTCCTGGTGTATACTGTCTCCTGGTGTTTACTGTCTCCTGCTGTTTGTTGTCTCCTGGTGTTTACTGTCTCCTGGTGTTTACTGTCTCCTGGTGTTTGTTGTCTCCTGGTGTTTGTTGTCTCCTGGTGTTTACTGTCTCCTGGTATTTGTTGTCTCCTGGTGTTTGTTGTCTCCTGGTGTTTGTTGTCTCCTGGTGTTTACTGTCTCCTGGTGTTTGTTGTCTCCTGGTGTTTACTGTCTCCTGGTGTTTGTTGTCTCCTGGTATTTACTGTCTCCTGGTGTTTGTTGTCTCCTGGTGTTTGTTGTCTCCTGGTGTTTACTGTCTCCTGGTGTTTGTTGTCTCCTGGTGTTTACTGTCTCCTGGTGTTTGTTGTCTCCTGGTGTTTACTGTCTCCTGGTGTTTGTTGTCTCCTGGTGTTTGTTGTCTCCTGGTGTTTGTTGTCTCATGGTGTTTGTTGTCTCCTGGTGTTTACTGTCTCCTGGTGTTTGTTGTCTCCTGGTGTTTACTGTCTCCTGGTGTTTGTTGTCTCCTGGTGTTTGTTGTCTCCTGGTGTTTACTGTCTCCTGGTGTTTGTTGTCTCCTGGTATTTGTTGTCTCCTGGTGTTTGTTGTCTCCTGGTGTTTGTTGTCTCCTGGTGTTTACTGTCTCCTGGTGTTTGTTGTCTCCTGGTGTTTACTGTCTCCTGGTGTTTGTTGTCTCCTGGTGTTTACTGTCTCCTGGTGTTTACTGTCTCCTGGTGTTTGTTGTCTCCTGGTGTTTACTGTCTCCTGGTGTTTGTTGTCTCCTGGTGTTTACTGTCTCCTGGTGTTTACTGTCTCCTGGTGTTTACTGTCTCCTGGTGTTTACTGTCTCCTGGTGTTTGTTGTCTCCTGGTGTTTACTGTCTCCTGGTGTTTACTGTCTCCTGGTGTTTGTTGTCTCCTGGTGTTTGTTGTCTCCTGGTGTTTACTGTCTCCTGGTATTTGTTGTCTCCTGGTGTTTGTTGTCTCCTGGTGTTTGTTGTCTCCTGGTGTTTGTTGTCTCCTGGTGTTTACTGTCTCCTGGTGTTTGTTGTCTCCTGGTGTTTACTGTCTCCTGGTGTATACTGTCTCCTGGTGTTTGTTGTCTCCTGGTGTTTACTGTCTCCTGGTGTTTACTGTCTCCTGGTTTTAACTGTTTCCTGGTGTTTACTCTCTCCTGGTGTTTGTTGTCTCCTGGTGTTTACTGTCTCCTGGTGTTTGTTGTCTCCTGGTGTTTACTGTCTCCTGGTGTTTGTTGTCTCCTGGTGTTTACTGTCTCCTGGTGTTTGTTGTCTCCTGGTGTTTACTGTCTCCTGGTGTTTGTTGTCTCCTGGTGTTTACTGTCTCCTGGTGTTTACTGTCTCCTGATGTTTGTTGTCTCCTGGTGTTTGTTGTCTCCTGGTGTTTACTGTCTCCTGGTATTTGTTGTCTCCTGGTGTTTGTTGTCTCCTGGTGTTTGTTGTCTCCTGGTGTTTACTGTCTCCTGGTGTTTGTTGTCTCCTGGTGTTTACTGTCTCCTGGTGTTTTTTGTCTCCTGGTGTTTGTTGTCTCCTGGTGTTTGTTGTCTCCTGGTGTTTGTTGTCTCCTGGTGTTTACTGTCTCCTGGTGTTTGTTGTCTCCTGGTGTTTACTGTCTCCTGGTGTTTACTGTCTCCTGGTGTTTGTTGTCTCCTGGTGTTTGTTGTCTCTTGGTGTTTGTTGTCTCCTGGTGTTTACTGTCTCCTGGCGTTTGTTGTCTCCTGGTGTTTGTTGTCTCTTGGTGTTTGTTGTCTCCTGGTAATTACTGTCTCCTGGTGTTTGTTGTCTCCTGGTGTTTACTGTCTCCTGGTGTTTACTGTTTACTGGTGTTTGTTGTCTCCTGGTGTTTACTGTCTCCTGGTGTTAACTGTCTGCTGGTGTTTGTTGTCTCCTGGTGTTTACTGTCTCCTGGTGTTTGTTGTCTCCTGTTGTTTACTGTTTCCTGGTGTTTACTGTCTCCTGGTGCTTGTTGTCTCCTGGTGTTTACTGTCTCCTGGTGTTTGTTGTCTCCTGGTGTTTGTTGTCTCCTGGTGTTTACTGTCTCCTGGTGTATACTGTCTCCTGGTGTTTACTGTCTCCTGCTGTTTGTTGTCTCCTGGTGTTTACTGTCTCCTGGTGTTAACTGTCTGCTGGTGTTTGTTGTCTCCTGGTGTTTACTGTCTCCTGGTGTTTACTGTCTCCTGGTGTTTACTGTCTCCTGGTGTTAACTGTCTGCTGGTGTTTGTCGTCTCCTGGTGTTTACTGTCTCCTGGTGTTTACTGTCTCCTGGTGTTTGTTGTCTCCTGGTGTTTGTTGTCTCCTGGTGTTTACTGTCTCCTGGTGTATACTGTCTCCTGGTGTTTACTGTCTCCTGCTGTTTGTTGTCTCCTGGTGTTTACTGTCTCCTGGTGTTAACTGTCTGCTGGTGTTTGTTGTCTCCTGGTGTTTACTGTCTCCTGGTGTTTGTTGTCTCCTGGTGTTTACTGTCTCCTGGTGTTTACTGTCTCCTGGTGTTTACTGTCTCCTGGTGTTAACTGTCTCCTGGTGTTTGTTGTCTCCTGGTGTTTACTGTCTCCTGGTGTTTGTTGTCTCCTGGTGTTTGTCGTCTCCTGGTGTTTACTGTCTCCTGGTGTTTGTTGTCTCCTGGTGTTTGTTGTGTCCTGGTGTTTGTCGTCTCCTGGTGTTTACTGTCTCCTGGTGTTTACTGTCTCCTGGTGTTTACTGTCTCCTGGTGTTAACTGTCTCCTGGTGTTTGTTGTCTCCTGGTGTTTGTTGTCTCCTGGTGTTTACTGTCTCCTGGTGTTAACTGTCTCCTGGTGTTTACTGTCTCCTGGTGTTTGTTGTCTCCTGGTGTTTGTTGTCTCCTGGTGTTTACTGTCTCCTGGTGTTTACTGTCTCCTGGTGTTTGTTGTCTCCTGGTGTTTACTGTCTCCTGGTGTTTGTTGTCTCCTGGTGTTTACTGTCTCCTGGTGTTTACTGTCTCCTGGTGTTTACTGTCTCCTGGTGTTTACTGTCTCCTGGTGTTTGTTGTCTCCTGGTGTTTGTTGTCTCCTGGTGTTTACTGTCTCCTGGTGTTTGTTGTCTCCTGGTGTTTGTTGTCTCCTGGTGTTTGTTGTCTCCTGGTGTTTACTGTCTCCTGGTGTTTACTGTTTCCTGGTGTTTGTTGTCTCCTGGTGTTTACTGTCTCCTGGTGTTAACTCTCTGCTGGTGTTTGTTGTCTCCTGGTGTTTACTGTCTCCTTGTGTTTGTTGTCTCCTGGTGTTTACTGTCTCCTGGTGTTTACTGTCTCCTCGTGTTGTCTCCTGGTGTTTGTTGTCTCCTGGTGTTTACTGTCTCCTGGTATTTGTTGTCTCCTGGTGTTTGTTGTCTCCTGGTGTTTGTTGTCTCCTGGTGTTTACTGTCTCCTGGTGTTTACTGTCTCCTGGTGTTTGTTGTCTCCTGGTGTTTGTTGTCTCCTGGTGTATGTTGTCTCCTAGTGTTTGTTGTCTTCTGGTGTTTGTTGTCTCCTGGTGTTTACTGTCTCCTGGTGTTTGTTGTCTCCTGGTGTTTACTGTCTCCTGGTGTTTACTGTCTCCTGGTGTTTGTTGTCTCCTGGTGTTTGTTGTCTCCTGGTGTTTGTTGTCTCCTGGTGTTTGTTGTCTCCTGGTGTTTACTGTCTCCTGGTGTTTGTTGTCTCCTGGTGTTTACTGTCTCCTGGTGTTTGTTGTCTTCTGGTGTTTGTTGTCTCCTGGTGTTTGTTGTCTCCTGGTGTTTGTTGTCTCCTGGTGTTTACTGTCTCCTGGTGTTTGTTGTCTCCTGGTGTTTACTGTGTCCTGGTGTTTGTTGTCTCCTAGTGTTTGTTGTCTCCTGGTGTTTGTTGTCTCCTGGTATTTGTTGTCTCCTGGTGTTTGTTGTCTCCTGGTGTTTACTGTCTCCTGGTGTTTGTTGTCTCCTGGTGTTTACTGTCTCCTGGTGTTTACTTTCTCCTGGTGTTTGTTGTCTCCTGGTGTTTGTTGTCTCCTGGTGTTTACTGTCTCCTGGTGTTTGTTGTCTCCTGGTGTTTACTGTCTCCTGGTGTTTACTGTCTCCTGGTGTTTGTTGTCTCTTGGTGTTTGTTGTCTCCTGGTGTTTACTGTCTCCTGGTGTTTGTTGTCTCCTGGTGTTTACTGTCTCCTGGTGTTTACTGTTTCCTGGTGTTTGTTGTCTCCTGGTGTTTGTTGTCTCCTGGTGTTAACTGTCTCCTGGTGTTTGTTGTCTCCTGGTGTTTGTTGTCTCCTGGTGTTTACTGTCTCCTGGTGTTTGTTGTCTCCTGGTGTTTGTTGTCTCCTGATGTTTGTTGTCTCCTGGTGTTTGTTGTCTCCTGGTGTTTGTTGTCTCCTGGTGTTTACTGTCTCCTGGTGTTTACTGTCTCCTGGTGTTTGTTGTCTCCTGGTGTTAACTGTCTCCTGGTGTTTGTTGTCTCCTGGTGTTTGTTGTCTCCTGGTGTTTGTTGTCTCCTGGTGTTTACTGTCTCCTGGTGTTTGTTGTCTCCTGGTGTTTGTTGTCTCCTGGTGTTTGTTGTCTCCTGGTGTTTACTGTCACCTGGTGTTTGTTGTCTCCTGGTGTTTGTTGTCTCCTGGTGTTTGTTGTCTCCTGGTGTTTACTGTCTCCTGGTGTTTGTTGTCTCCTGGTGTTTGTTGTCTCCTGGTGTTTGTTGTCTCCTGGTGTTTACTGTCTCCTGGTGTTTGTTGTCTCCTGGTGCTTACTGTCTCCTGGTGTTTGTTGTCTCCTGGTGTTTGTTGTCTCCTGGTGTTTGTTGTCTCCTGGTGTTTACTGTCTCCTGGTGATTACTGTCTCCTGGTGTTTACTGTCTCCTGGTGTTTACTGTCTCCTGGTGTTTGTTGTCTCCTGGTGTTTACTGTCTCCCGGTGTTTGTTGTCTCCTGGTGTTTACTGTCTCCTGGTGTTTTTTGTCTCCTGGTGTTTGTTGTCTCCTGGTGTTTGTTGTCTCCTGGTGTTTGTTGTCTCCTGGTGTTTACTGTCTCCTGGTGTTTGTTGTCTCCTGGTGTTTACTGTCTCCTGGTGTTTACTGTCTCCTGGTGTTTGTTGTCTCCTGGTGTTTGTTGTCTCTTGGTGTTTGTTGTCTCCTGGTGTTTACTGTCTCCTGGCGTTTGTTGTCTCCTGGTGTTTGTTGTCTCTTGGTGTTTGTTGTCTCCTGGTAATTACTGTCTCCTGGTGTTTGTTGTCTCCTGGTGTTTACTGTCTCCTGGTGTTTACTGTTTACTGGTGTTTGTTGTCTCCTGGTGTTTACTGTCTCCTGGTGTTAACTGTCTGCTGGTGTTTGTTGTCTCCTGGTGTTTACTGTCTCCTGGTGTTTGTTGTCTCCTGTTGTTTACTGTTTCCTGGTGTTTACTGTCTCCTGGTGTTTGTTGTCTCCTGGTGTTTACTGTCTCCTGGTGTTTGTTGTCTCCTGGTGTTTGTCGTCTCCTGGTGTTTACTGTCTCCTGGTGTTTACTGTCTCCTGGTGTTTGTTGTCTCCTGCTGTTTGTTGTCTCCTGGTGTTTACTGTCTCCTGGTGTTAACTGTCTGCTGGTGTTTGTTGTCTCCTGGTGTTTACTGTCTCCTGGTGTTTGTTGTCTCCTGGTGTTTACTGTCTCCTGGTGTTTACTGTCTCCTGGTGTTTACTGTCTCCTGGTGTTAACTGTCTCCTGGTGTTTGTTGTCTCCTGGTGTTTACTGTCTCCTGGTGTTTGTTGTCTCCTGGTGTTTGTCGTCTCCTGGTGTTTACTGTCTCCTGGTGTTTGTTGTCTCCTGGTGTTTGTTGTGTCCTGGTGTTTGTCGTCTCCTGGTGTTTACTGTCTCCTGGTGTTTACTGTCTCCTGGTGTTTACTGTCTCCTGGTGTTAACTGTCTCCTGGTGTTTGTTGTCTCCTGGTGTTTGTTGTCTCCTGGTGTTTACTGTCTCCTGGTGTTAACTGTCTCCTGGTGTTTACTGTCTCCTGGTGTTTGTTGTCTCCTGGTGTTTGTTGTCTCCTGGTGTTTACTGTCTCCTGGTGTTTACTGTCTCCTGGTGTTTGTTGTCTCCTGGTGTTTACTGTCTCCTGGTGTTTGTTGTCTCCTGGTGTTTACTGTCTCCTGGTGTTTACTGTCTCCTGGTGTTTACTGTCTCCTGGTGTTTGTTGTCTCCTGGTGTTTGTTGTCTCCTGGTGTTTACTGTCTCCTGGTGTTTGTTGTCTCCTGGTGTTTGTTGTCTCCTGGTGTTTGTTGTCTCCTGGTGTTTACTGTCTCCTGGTGTTTACTGTTTCCTGGTGTTTGTTGTCTCCTGGTGTTTACTGTCTCCTGGTGTTAACTGTCTGCTGGTGTTTGTTGTCTCCTGGTGTTTACTGTCTCCTTGTGTTTGTTGTCTCCTGGTGTTTACTGTCTCCTGGTGTTTACTGTCTCCTCGTGTTGTCTCCTGGTGTTTGTTGTCTCCTGGTGTTTACTGTCTCCTGGTATTTGTTGTCTCCTGGTGTTTGTTGTCTCCTGGTGTTTGTTGTCTCCTGGTGTTTGTTGTCTCCTGGTGTTTGTTGTCTCCTGGTGTTTACTGTCTCCTGGTGTTTGTTGTCTCCTGGTATTTACTGTCTCCTGGTGTTTACTGTCTCCTGGTGTTTGTTGTCTCCTGGTGTTTACTGTCTCCTGGTGTTTGTTGTCTCCTGGTGTTTGTCGTCTCCTGGTGTTTACTGTCTCCTGGTGTTTACTGTCTCCTGGTGTTTGTTGTCTCCTGGTGTTTGTTGTCTCCTGGTGTTTACTGTCTCCTGGTGTTTGTTGTCTCCTGGTGTTTACTGTCTCCTGGTGTTTACTGTCTCCTGGTGTTTGTTGTCTCCTGGTGTTTGTTTTCTCTTGGTGTTTGTTGTCTCCTGGTGTTTACTGTCTCCTGGCGTTTGTTGTCTCCTGGTGTTTGTTGTCTCTTGGTGTTTGTTGTCTCCTGGTAATTACTGTCTCCTGGTGTTTGTTGTCTCCTGGTGTTTACTGTCTCCTGGTGTTTACTGTTTACTGGTGTTTGTTGTCTCTTGGTGTTTACTGTCTCCTGGTGTTAACTGTCTGCTGGTGTTTGTTGTCTCCTGGTGTTTACTGTCTCCTGGTGTTTGTTGTCTCCTGTTGTTTACTGTTTCCTGGTGTTTACTGTCTCCTGGTGTTTGTTGTCTCCTGGTGTTTACTGTCTCCTGGTGTTTGTTGTCTCCTGGTGTTTGTCGTCTCCTGGTGTTTACTGTCTCCTGGTGTTTACTGTCTCCTGGTGTTTGTTGTCTCCTGGTGTTTGTTGTCTCCTGGTGTTTACTGTCTCCTGGTGTATACTGTCTCCTGGTGTTTACTGTCTCCTGCTGTTTGTTGTCTCCTGGTGTTTACTGTCTCCTGGTGTTAACTGTCTGCTGGTGTTTGTTGTCTCCTGGTGTTTACTGTCTCCTGGTGTTTGTTGTCTCCTGGTGTTTACTGTCTCCTGGTGTTTACTGTCTCCTGGTGTTTACTGTCTCCTGGTGTTAACTGTCTCCTGGTGTTTGTTGTCTCCTGGTGTTTACTGTCTCCTGGTGTTTGTTGTCTCCTGGTGTTTGTCGTCTCCTGGTGTTTACTGTCTCCTGGTGTTTGTTGTCTCCTGGTGTTTGTTGTGTCCTGGTGTTTGTCGTCTCCTGGTGTTTACTGTCTCCTGGTGTTTACTGTCTCCTGGTGTTTACTGTCTCCTGGTGTTAACTGTCTCCTGGTGTTTGTTGTCTCCTGGTGTTTGTTGTCTCCTGGTGTTTACTGTCTCCTGGTGTTTGTTGTCTCCTGGTGTTTACTGTCTCCTGGTGTTTGTTGTCTCCTGGTGTTTACTGTCTCCTGGTGTTTACTGTCTCCTGGTGTTTACTGTCTCCTGGTGTTTACTGTCTCCTGGTGTTTGTTGTCTCCTGGTGTTTGTTGTCTCCTGGTGTTTACTGTCTCCTTGTGTTTGTTGTCTCCTGGTGTTTACTGTCTCCTGGTGTTTACTGTCTCCTCGTGTTGTCTCCTGGTGTTTGTTGTCTCCTGGTGTTTACTGTCTCCTGGTATTTGTTGTCTCCTGGTGTTTGTTGTCTCCTGGTGTTTGTTGTCTCCTGGTGTTTACTGTCTCCTGGTGTTTACTGTCTCCTGGTGTTTACTGTCTCCTGGTGTTTACTGTCTCCTGGTGTTAACTGTCTGCTGGTGTTTGTTGTCTCCTGGTGTTTACTGTCTCCTTGTGTTTGTTGTCTCCTGGTGTTTACTGTCTCCTGGTGTTTACTGTCTCCTCGTGTTGTCTCCTGGTGTTTGTTGTCTCCTGGTGTTTACTGTCTCCTGGTATTTGTTGTCTCCTGGTGTTTGTTGTCTCCTGGTGTTTGTTGTCTCCTGGTGTTTACTGTCTCCTGGTGTTTGTTGTCTCCTGGTGTTTGTTGTCTCCTGGTGTTTACTGTCTCCTGGTGTTTGTTGTCTCCTGGTGTTTACTGTCTCCTGGTGTTTGTTGTCTCCTGGTGTTTGTTGTCTCCTGGTGTTTGTTGTCTCCTGGTGTTTGTTGTCTCCTGGTGTTTGTTGTCTCCTGGTGTTTACTGTCTCCTGGTGTTTGTTGTCTCCTGGTGTTTGTTGTCTCCTGGTGTTTGTTGTCTCCTGGTGTTTGTTGTCTCCTGGTGTTTGTTGTCTCCTGGTGTTTGTTGTCTCCTGGTGTTTGTTGTCTCCTGGTGTTTGTTGTCTCCTGGTGTTTACTGTCTCCTGGTGTTTGTTGTCTCCTGGTGTTTGTTGTCTCCTGGTGTTTGTTGTCTCCTGAAATGTCGCGTAAAACTTCTGGTGTTTTTTAAAGATGGGCCTGAAAAAAAGGAGAAAAGCTCAGGCTGAAAGAGCCTTTGTCGTTTGTAGATTCGTTCACAGCTGGAAGAGGAAACGCAAAAGACTGAAATGTTTTATTTAAAAGTGTCGGGAAGAAGTTTTTGTTACATAATACTCGATACCTGCTTTAAAATGTATTTTGTAACTCGTTCTGTCTCACTGTCCAATCAGAACGCTGTATTCTGAATGCAAATAATACTTTAAGATGACAGAGGATTAATACGGTGTTATGTATCTTCTGCATTTATCGTATTCATATCAGGACCGGCCTCCTGCTGGTGCCAGAGTCAGGACTAAACATGGACCGGCCTCCTGCTGGTGCCAGAGTCAGGACTAAACATGGACCGGCCTCCTGCTGGTGCCCAGAGTCAGGACTAAACATGGACCGGCCTCCTGCTGGTGCCAGAGTCAGGACTAAACATGGACCGGCCTCCTGCTGGTGCCAGAGTCAGGACTAAACATGGACCGGCCTCCTGCTGGTGCCAGCGTCAGGACTAAACATGGACCGGCCTCCTGCTGGTGCCAGAGTCAGGACTGAACATGGACCGGCCTCCTGCTGGTGCCAGAGTCAGGACTGAACATGGACCGGCCTCCTGCTGGTGCCAGAGTCAGGACTAAACATGGACCGTCCTCTTGCTGGTGCCAGAGTCAGGACTGAACATGGACCGGCCTCCTGCTGGTGCCAGAGTCAGGACTAAACATGGACCGTCCTCTTGCTGGTGCCAGAGTCAGGACTAAACATGGACCGGCCTCCTGCTGGTGCCAGAGTCAGGACTAAACATGGACCGGCCTCCTGCTGGTGCCAGAGTCAGGACTAAACATGGACCGGCCTCCTGCTGGTGCCAGAGTCAGGACTAAAGATGGAGATGAGTGTCCCTGGTGTGATGTCACTTCTTGTCATATCTACAACAGGTACAAATACACCAGATAAAGTCAACATTATAAAATGGTATAAAGGTGTCATGGGCCTTTAAAGCTCCTGGGCGTGTTTACAAAGTGCAGTCTGACCTGAACCCGGTCGTCTGTGGTTTAAACACAGAGCTGATGTTTCTGACACAAGAAGAGGTTTATTTGAACAAGAACACGCTCCGAGGACACTTGTGGACACTTGTGGACACTTGTGGACATGTGTGAACACGTGTGGACATGTGTGGACACGTTTAATAATAAAATAATAAAACCACTTTGACGGTTTCATTTTCTGATACACAAAATGTGGATAAAGTGAATACTTTCTGGATGTTTCTGTAACTTCATTTATCTCCTCATTTTTACACATATTTGTGTCCAAACATGTACTGCAGTAGAAAGTATTTGTTACCTAATAAATGTAGTAGTAGGGTATTATACTCGTTTCCTGCTCACACATTTGTACCAAGATGTAATGTATATTCTCTGGCACTCGCCATTACAGCCATTACCAAGCAGAGCTGAGTCTGCTCTTTTATTGACCTGGGGGGAGGGGCCTAGTGGGAGTGGCTTTAATTCTTGATCAACTTTCTCATTTTGGGCAAATTTAACTCAAACCAGCAAAAATGACATGTAACTATAATAAAATACACAACATCGTCAACGAACACACATCAATAGCAGGTCATGAGAAAGTACATGAAGTACGACATGAACACACTTCAAATCAGTTCTTGTGGCAAACTAAACTAAAACATGATTTAGTCACAAGTGTAGATCACACAGTCAGCATCAAGTCGGTTTAGATGTGAATTATAGTCATTAAGAAACTTAAGGGAAGGAATGTCTCTTATCAGATTCAGGGGGAGGAGCTCCGGTGAGGACAATGTCCTCTCTGTGGGGGGTCGTTCCTTTACACCAACACTGTGCTTTGATTTCTGCAACAGTGTGTTGAGCTGTGAAAAGGTCTTTTGGGACATATGGGTCCCCTACATAGTTAAACCAGTACTTGTACTGCAGTACTTTGACTCCAGTACTTGTACTGCAGTACTTTGACTCCAGTACTTGTACTCAAGTACTTTGACTCCAGTACTTGTACTCCAGTACTTTGACTCCAGTACTTGTACTGCAGTACTTTGACTCCAGTACTTGTACTCAAGTACTTTGACTCCAGTACTTGTACTCCAGTACTTTGACTCCAGTACTTGTACTGCAGTACTTTGACTCCAGTACTTGTATTGCAGTACTTTGACTCCAGTACTTGTACTCAAGTACTTTGACTCCAGTACTTGTACTCCAGTACTTTGACTCCAGTACTTGTACTCAAGTACTTTGACTCCAGTACTTGTACTCCAGTACTTTGACTCCAGTACTTGTACTGCAGTACTTTGACTCCAGTACTTGTACAGCAGTACTTTGTACTCCAGTACTTTGACTCCAGTACTTGTACTGCAGTACTTTGACTCCAGTACTTGTACTCAAGTACTTTGACTCCAGTACTTGTACTCCAGTACTTTGACTCCAGTACTTGTACTGCAGTACTTTGACTCCAGTACTTGCACTGCAGTACTTTGACTCCAGTACTTGTACTGCAGTACTTTGACTCCAGTACTTGTACTCAAGTACTTTGACTCCAGTACTTGTACTCCAGTACTTTGACTCCAGTACTTGTACTGCAGTACTTTGACAGTACTTGTACTCCAGTACTTTGACTCCAGTACTTGTACTCAAGTACTTTGACTCCAGTATTTGTACTCCAGTACTTTGACTCCAGTACTTGTACTGCAGTACTTTGACTCCAGTACTTGTACTGCAGTACTTTGTACTCCAGTACTTTGACTCCAGTACTTGTACAGCAGTACTTTGTACTCCAGTACTTTGACTCCAGTACTTGTACTGCAGTACTTTGACTCCAGTACTTGTACTCCAGTACTTTGACTCCAGTACTTGTACTGCAGTACTTTGTTACTTCCTTTGCAGACTGTGTTTTTGTAGTTTCTACAGAGCCGTTTACAATGTTGTACAGTGTGATTTAAACTTTCAACGTCACATGATCAGAGCAAGAACCAGAGTCTCCAGATAAACCTGTCTCACCTGTGCCCCGCCCCTCCACCTCCCTGACTCCTCCCTCCACCTCCCTGACTCCTCCCTCTGCCTCTCTGACTCCTCCCTCTTCCCTCCCTGACTCCTCCCTCTTCCCTCCCTGACTCCTCCCTCTGCTGTCACAGACTGAAGCAGGAAACTCTCAGTGTGTGTTTGCTCAAAAGCACCTCAGAGGCTTCAAACCCTCAACAATCTGCTCCAGCACAGGTCAGTGTTACTAGGCCCACTACTATTACTGCTATTACTACTGCTACTACAACTACTACTACTATTGGTGGTGTAGTTTGGTACTTGGTCCTGCTCCAGGTCCATTTCTCTTCTGCTTCACACACTTACACTGTGATTCTCACTCTTATTCTGATTTAAAACCACTAAAGAGAAAACTGCTGCTGCTGCTGTCAATCCTGCACTTTATGTCACCACTTCTTTCATTCAACTCAACATTAGTTTGTCAAAGATCAAAATAAACTGCAATAAATGTCATTTCTGTGGAAGTGAAAGTCAAACTTAAAATCCTCCATTTTGTGTTTGTTCTTTTTCTCTTCAAATGTGGATCTGGAACAGTTTTTACTCATGAAAGTTCAAAAGTTGATGAGAATTTCATGTCAAACTGTGAAACTGGAGCAGAATGTAAAGAGGATTTAAATCTATCAATATATTTCATACTTTGATTCTCTTCCAAATACCAAGAGTCAACAGCTTGTTTTAAATCTTTATGAAATCATTCTTTTAGAAGTGACTTGTTAAACCTTTATTTGATTGAACTCTGAGACTTTAAAGACATTTTGAAGCAGATAAAGGTGTAAATATGTGACTGAAGCTTCTCCACAGAGAATATTGATGAATAAAGTCTATTCTTCATGTTTCTTCTTTTTGGACACTTGAATACATTTAGTTTGTGACAAACGTGCTCACAACGACACTTTGTTCATTTGAGGAGGAGAAAGAGACTGTGCTTTTCTCAACTCTGGATTTAACACGATTTAGATGTTTCTGCTTCTTCTGCTGTTGTGACGCTTCGACCAATCAGAATGAAGTATTGTTTTAACGTCCAGAGGCTTTCGGTCAGAGCTTTCTCAGACTGATTCATGTGAAGAACTCAGTTCAGAGACACAGGTCAGTCTGTGGGAGCAGGTTTCTCTTTTCCTCCTGGTGTTTGACTTTTCTGATGGAAAAGTCTGATTTTAGAGTCACTGATGTTGACCTTGTGTTTCAGACATGTCCTCCACAAGTGAAAGGAGCTCTGAGGAGACGTTCCTGTGCTCCATCTGTCTGGAGGTGTTCTCTGAGCCAGTGACCACTCCATGTGGACACAACTTCTGCAAACGCTGCATCTGTGAGGCCTGGGCCCCTGAGGGCCCCTGCACATGTCCTCTGTGTAACAGGAGCTATGACAGAAGACCTGAGCTCAGCGTCAACTGTTTGCTCGTGGAGATGTTCTCTCAGTTTAAACTAGAGGCTGAAAAGTCAAAGTCACAGCGTTCCAAACCTGGAGATGTGTCATGTGACGTCTGCTCTGAGCCCAAGCTGAAGGCCCTGAAGTCCTGCCTGGTCTGTCTGTCCTCGTTCTGTGAGACCCACCTCCAGCCTCATCTCACAGTCTCTGGGCTGAAAAGACACCAGCTGATGGAGCCTGTGGAGAACCTGGAAGACAGGATGTGTCCCACACACCAGCGCCCCCTGGAGCTCTTCTGTAGCACTGATGAGAAGGTCGTGTGCATGATGTGCTCCGTTCTAGAGCACAAGAACCATGAGCTGTTGTCTCTGGAGGAGGCGTGTGAGAGCAGGAGGTCCTCTCTGCTGCACACTCAGGCTCAGAGCCAGCACATGGTGGAGCAGAGGAGGCTGAAGGTCCAGGAGATCCAGCGCTGTGTGGAGCTCAGTGACACAGAGGTCCACAGAGAGAGGGCTGTGGGGCTGCAGGCCTTCACTGATCTCATGCAGTCTGTTCAGAGGCGTCAGGACCGGTTCTTAGAGGAGCTGCAGGAGAAGCAGAGCCGGAGCCACAAACGAGCCCAGGAGCTGGTGCAGCAGCTGGAACAGGAGATCTGTGAGCTGGAGAAGAGCAGCACTGAGGCGGAGCGGCTCTCACGCTCTCAAGACCCCCTCCACTTTCTACAGAGCTGCCCTGCACTCACGCCCCCTGCTGGGCTGAAGGAGTGGAGCAGCGTGAGCTTTGAGCCGGAGACGTGTGAGGGCAGTGCAGCCCGGGCTCTGTCTGAGCTGGAGAAACATCTCTCTGAAGACTTTAAACAACTGCCTTCAAGATTAGAACTACTGAGAGTGAAGCAGTTTGTGGTGGACGTCACTCTGGATCCAGACACTTCTCATCCTCGGCTCGTTCTGTCTGAAGATCTCAAACAGGTTCATCTCACTGATGTGAAGAAGAAGCTCCCAGATTCTCCTCTGAGGTTTGATACTTGTCCTTGTGTTCTGGGAAAGCAGAGTTTCTCCTCAGGCAGGTTTTACTTTGAGGTTCAGGTCAAAGGGAAAACAGACTGGGATTTAGGAGTGGCCCAAGAGTCCATCAACAGGAAGGGACAGATCACTGAAAATCCTAAAAATGGATTCTGGTGCATCGTGTTGAGAAACAAAGATACGTATGAAGCTTGTACAGGTCCTTCTGTCCTTCTGTCTCTGCAGCGAGCTCCTCAGAAGGTCGGGGTGTTTGTGGACTATGGTGAGGGTCTGGTCTCCTTTTATGATGCAGATTCTGCAGATCTTCTCTTCTCCTTCAGCAGCTGCTGCTTCAGAGATAAACTGTTTCCATTTTTCAGTCCTTGTTTAAATGCTAAAGGTTCAAACTCTGCTCCTCTGGTCCTCACTGCAGTTTAGACTTTCAGAGGTCAAAGTGACTAAGAACAAGACTAAAAGTTCTGAACTTCAGTCAAATGTAACTGTGGATACGTTTGACTCCATTTTGAACTGAAAGTACAAAGTTCTTCTCTTTTATTGTTTCAGTTCTTTTGAAATGTCTGAAGGTTCATCTTAATCCTGTTCATGGTGACCTCCTGTGAGAGGGTTTTGGGTTCAAGTCTCGGCTTTGATCAAACTAAATATTTGTATAAAAATGTCTAAAATTAGGATATGTTTTTAAATGTTTAATACAATCTAAACTCTTCCTGTTTCTATCGAGGTCTACAACAGGGCTAAACCAGGACTAGAAGAGAACTAAACCAGGTCTAAACCAGGATTAGAAGAGAACTGAGACTGTGAAATTTGAAATGAAAAAGTGAAGAAAGCAGAAATGCCGCAGGTGAAAGACGAGATGAGAAAGACTCAGGTTTGGATCCGACGGAGAAGAAAGTGAAGGAAAAGTGTCGACGTCTGAAACGAGCGTTAAGATTTTAATATATTCATCTGTTGTATCATCAGAGCCGAAACATGTACTCGAGTAAAATCACTTCAAAATAATATGACTCAAGTGGAAGTACAAAGTGGTAAAAAATCTGCAGAAACTATTCATCAATTAGGCAAGGCAAGGCAAGTTTATTTGTAGAGCACATTTCATACACAAGGCAATTCAAAGTGCTTCACAGCAGGAAAAATGCATTCAAATCACAAAGAAATTACAGAAACAGAAATACAATAAAATTAACTAAATTAAAAATTATCAATCCAACTGATTTTCTAAACTAATAAAATCACAAACAAAAGAGAAGAGTGCAAAGAAAAAATCCTTTCAGTCATATGCGCAGCTAAACAAAACTGTTTTTAGCTTAGATTTGAACATTGTCAGAGTAGAACCTGTCTCACATCTTCAGGAAGACTGTTCCAGATTTTAGCTGCATAAAACTGAAACGCAGATTCCCCATGTTTAGTCCTGACTCTGGCACCAGCAGGAGGCCGGTCCATGTTTAGTCCTGACTCTGGCACCAGCAGGAGGCAGGTCCATGTTTAGTCCTGACTCTGGCACCAGCAGGAGGCCGGTCCATGTTTAGTCCTGACTCTGGCACCAGCAGGAGGCCGGTCCATGTTTAGTCCTGACTCTGGCACCAGCAGGAGGCCGGTCCATGTTTAGTCCTGACTCTGGCACCAGCAGGAGGCCGGTCCATGTTTAGTCCTGACTCTGGCACCAGCAGGAGGCCAGTCCCTGAGGTCCTCAGAGTCCGAGATGGTTCATATGGCACTAACATATCCAAGATGTACTTTGGTGCTAGGCCATGGAGAGACTTGTACACAAGCAGAGCTGCTTTAAAGTCTATTCTCAGAGCCACAGGGGGCAGTGCAGAGACCTGAGAACAGGACTAATGTGATCATACTTCCTTGTTCTAGTCAGGACCCGAGCAGCAGCGTTCTGGATGTACTGCAGCTGTTTTACAACTCGTTTGGAGAGGCCAGTGAGCAGGCCGTTACAGTAGTCTAATCTACTGGAGACAAACGCATGGATATAGTGTTCAAATCTGGTTTTGACAGTATATTTTTGATTTTGGCAATGTTTTTTAGATGGTAAAAAGCTGCTGATGTTATTGATTTGACGTGGCTATTAAAGTTCAAGTCTGAGTCCATTATTACCCCCAGATTTCTAATTTGGTTTGTAGGTTTTAGAGCGAGACTCTGGAGGAATTACCGTACTTTTCGGACTTTAAGCCGTTACTTTTCCCCCACGTTTTGATCCCTGCGGCCCATAAAACGGTGCTGTTCATGTGTAGATTTTAAATAAATAAAATAAATAAAATAAATAAAATAAATAAAATAAATAAAATAAATAAAATAAATAAAATAAATAAAATAAATAAAATGAATAAGATGAATAGAATAAAGAAATGTCCAATATCATGCAGGCCCACATCAAATTACCCACAACAATGAAAAACAAGTGTCTCCAGCTCCAGTTTGTCTCTGCTCTGTGGAACCACGAGACAAACGGGCAGACAAACAAACTGAATGGCCGAGAGCAACGGGAGGGTAAACGGATAACGCTTTAGTGATTGTGTTGGACGCAGAACGATGTTGTGGGAAAGCGGAAAATGCACCGTGGACAATCTCTTTTGTCTGCTCCTCTCTGATAATAAACGATGGAAAGCCCACCTCGCTCTGCTGTGGCCCATCATTTCACTTCCACAAACCGCTCTGCTTTATAGTCGTGTGAAAAGATTGCCTTGTGGTTTATTATCACTTTTTATGGAATACCGTAATTGAATTTAGAGTGATAGATCGCGGCGTGAAAAGCATTATAAGTGCCTCTGCTTTATTACGTTTCCCTTTCAAACACCTTTTTATAAAATGTTTGATGCATTTTAAAGTCAACAAATACTAAATTGTTGTATTTTCTGTAGATTTAATTGGTTAGAATTGGAAATGTTGAATGAATCAGCTCCAAATGTGAGTGAAAACTGGTGTAACACTGCCCCCTGTCGACCACAAAGTGCACTCACATGGTCATTTAGTTGTTTTGCTGCATCATCTCTGGGGGTTTTATGGACAAAATATGGACCAATATAAGTGAGAGTGAAATACTGTTTTTGAAAGCTCTAGACGTCTATTTTACACCAGAGAAAGAAAACATAAGGAATATTACACATAGACGTTGGTATTGCTTCTGAAACACATGTTTTTGGAGGGGCTTTTGCTAAAGTGGGACAATTAGTTGAGTCGATTAATCGGTCGATGGTTTCTTAGTCGACCAGGATTAGTGTTTAGATCATAAAGAGTGACGTGGCTGAAGATCTGGGAGTGAACTGTGACTTTAATCTGCCTTTTGACACATAAATAGTCAGTTTCCTTGTGCTTTCTTATTGAAATAATTGTGTTTGCTTGAACCTCAGTCGTGTGAGTGCAGTTTGGATCAGGAGAGACACGACTGACCACAATAGAGACCACATCAATATTGTGCAAATGTCTCAATGGGACTTTCCGGGTTAAATAAAGGTTAAAGAGAAATACTTGATCGTTTTGAGAGTTTATGGACCAGGAATTTCTCAGGCAAAACAGAAAGGAAACTGCATGTTATGTTGTTGCTGGTTTTATGAATAAATATTAGCTTGTATTTTATAGAAATTTAATTATCTGTTAGTTTAAAAAAAAGCCATTGCCTTGAAAAACATTTATCCCATAATGCTGTCTTAATGATCTTAACGCTTAAACTTTATCATCATTAACATTAATATAATAGTTTATTTATGTATTGTGTATGTGTGTGTCTTTACATTAAAAAAAATCATTATTATTATTATTATTATTATTATTATGTTTGTTTCTGGTGTTCTATGTCAAAAAAGAATTTATTTTTTGTTTTAATATTTAAAGAGAGAATATTAACTAATATCCTACTTTCATCACTTTTACATTTACTTGTCTGTGAATATCTTTTTTAAACAGTTTTGACCCTCAAACCTGCAGCGTCCACAAAGTCCTGCTCTTGGTCACCACTGGGCGTGGCCGCAGCGCCCTCTGCTGGCCTCGTGCGTCACTGCGCTGCGGCTCTTCACAGACAGGTGTGGACGCGCGTGCTCGTGGTCAAGGAGACGACGCCGGAAGCGCTCGAGGCCCTTTCACAGTAAAGCTGCTCGTGGAAGAATGGAAACAAAGGTTTTTCTTTGGATTCTATGGAGCTCAAAACAAACATTAAACACAATCAGAACATTTTATTCTTTTGTTTTATGAGGTTACAGAGTTGTCGCTGTAGAAATCTTGCGGGTCAAATACAGAGAACAAGTTTCCACACGGGGACAATAAAGTGTACCTTAAAGTCCATGTAAAGGTTCTCCTGTTTTACTAATTATGACTTAGTTTGGTGGTGTATAATCTGTCATCATATCATAGTTTTACCTCCGTTAAGTTGCATTTTGTTAAGAATTTTGGAAAAATAAGAGTTAAAAAAATGACAAGAAATAGAGCTGAATCCCTCTGTGATGTCATCAATGTGCGACGCTCCATTGAAATCATAGAGACACTTTGCACTTAACTGACACTTTTCTGACAGTTTAAACCGTTGTTGGGCTAAATAAAGGTGTTTTATGGTGTTATTGTGTCAGATCAGAACTGTTGTGTCATTTATGTGGAGTTTGGCTCTTGTTTACAGTCTGGTTGCTATGGTAACAGCTGTGGAATTACCTCTACTTATGTCTTATTTGCTGCTCATGTCCAACCAGGAAGTGCAATTATAAACTTTACAAAAATTGTCAAACTGTTTTTGTCAAAATCTGAAATATAATTGTGTCTAACTTGTCAAAGACTTTTAACCTTTATTATTTTTGCTACAATCACTTTCAAACTGTCCTGTCTCCAATTATGGTTTCACAAGTAAAACCTGCTAATGATGCAGTTTGTACTTGTAAATGTTTTTAGATGCACACATTTTGTCATGTTAGCGTTAGCATTAGCCCGTTGGTTTGAAATTCGTAACTGGTATCGCTAACTTAGGTTCGCTCTAGAAGAAATTCTGCTGTTGCAAAAATGTATCATACGAAACATGTTTTATATATTTAAAGAGCTCTAATTTCTGGAGTTATCAGATTATTGAGCTTGTTGTAAATAAAGCTTTAATCCAGTTCTGTGCATTTATTGATTGAGCAGGAAATAAACAGTCTGCACGCACACCCGCCTCACACAAACCCACCTCTGCTTTGCTGCCACTGGGCTGACAAGTTCACTCAACGGTCAAACCATAAGACGAGTTTCTGCAGAAATGTCTCAAGCATTAGAAGAAGGTAAATGTCACTTCTATAAGTGTCACAGGCGCCGTTTCCTGTCTTAAAAGTGAACAAAACAACACCGTATAAAGAGATCAACTAGACAACGGCCGTTGGATGGAGCCTGAGGCATGACCAGATTC
This sequence comes from Eucyclogobius newberryi, assembly GCF_026437365.1. Taxonomy (NCBI): domain Eukaryota; kingdom Metazoa; phylum Chordata; class Actinopteri; order Gobiiformes; family Gobiidae; genus Eucyclogobius; species Eucyclogobius newberryi. Next base: position 3,840,230 of record NW_027315835.1, read on the forward strand.
TACTGTCATGAATATTCATTTTGTTTGTATATATATATATATATATCAGCGCCAGGGTAAAACGGAAGTTGGATGTCAGAGCGCCTGCTCCACTTCGCGCATGCGTCAGGGAGAGTTCTGTGCTGTTTCTATCTGTATTAGTGTAAGTGTTAGGCATTAAAAAAAATTGAATTATACGACCATCTCTTTGTCTTGTTTCCGCAGAATAAATAGAACCCGACAAGCTAGATTATAGAGTAATCTGATTTCGTTCTGTTTATTCAAACTTGACATGGATAATTATGCAAGAAAAAGGAGCTAAACTAATGTGACATAGACAAAAACAACAGAAAAATTACTTTAGTTTATAATGAATTGTACATTTTCAACAGTTCCTCTAAAAAAAAAAAAGAACAAAAAATCAAATCCAGTCTTAATAAACTCATATCACCAGGAGTTTGTGACACACCCGCGTTTGTTCCTGCCGTAAACATATATCCAAAAACATGAATGAAACCTTTTACTCCTTTTATTTTGAACGCGCAGAGCGGAAGTGTGACGTGACAGATCCAGGTTGGACTCGTGCGTGAGAGACTCTGACGTCCTCCCCCCGCGCGCGCGCGCGCGCGCGCGCGCGCACTGCACTGCACAGCACAGCACACCGGCACCGGCACCGGCTCGAGCGCACGCAGGACGCAGGACTCAGCAGGACTGAAGCTGCTCCACGCGCAGGAGGAGGAGGAGAACCAGGAGGAGAACCAGGAGGAGAACCAGGAGCAGAACCAGGAGGAGAACCAGGAGGAGAACCAGGAGAACCAGGAGGAGAACCAGGAGGAGAGCCGCTTTCCCTGCTGCGCTCATCAGTCAGTTTGTGTCCGCCCGCGTGCGTCCCGTGCAGCCCCGGTGTAGTCCCGTGCAGCCCCGGTGTAGTCCCGTGCAGCCCCGGTGTAGTCCCGTGCAGCCCCGGTGTAGTCCCGTGCAGCCCCGGTGTAGTCCCGTGCAGCCCCGGTGTAGTCCCGTGCAGCCCCGGTGTAGTCCCGTGCAGCCCCGGTGTAGTCCCGTGCAGCCCCGGTGTAGTCCGGTGCAGCCGCGGGAGTGACGCTCCGGTCGCGGTGAAGAAGATGCTCGCGGAGATGATCGCGGAGGAAGAATTTGAGATGAAGGAGGAGGAGCCGTGGTACGACAAGCGGGACCTGGAGCACGGTACGAGATGTTTTTAATTGTTTTTAATTTAATTACTGTTTTCATCCTGTGTGTGTTTTTTTAATCATCCAGTTTTTAGACCTAAAGTCCTGGTTTAGACCTGGTTTATCCATTTGTCTAGTGGTTTAGTCCTGGTGTAAGTTTTGGTTTAGTCCTGGACCTGGTTTGCACCTGCTTTAGTCCTGCTTTAGTCCTGCTTTAGTCCTGCTTTAGTCCTGCTTTAGACCTGCTTTAGTCCTGCTTTAGACCTGCTTTAGACCTGCTTTAGACCTGCTTTAGACCCGCTTTAGTCCTGCTTTAGACCTGCTTTAGACCCGCTTTAGTCCTGCTTTAGACCTGCTTTAGACCTGCTTTAGACCTGCTTTAGTCCTGCTTTAGACCTGCTTTAGACCTGCTTTAGACCTGCTTTAGACCTGCTTTAGTCCTGCTTTAGACCTGCTTTAGTCCTGCTTTAGACCTGTTTTAGTCCTGCTTTAGACCTGCTTTAGACCTGCTTTAGTCCTGCTTTAGTCCTGCTTTAGTCCTGCTTTAGACCTGCTTTAGTCCTGCTTTAGTCCTGCTTTAGTCCTGCTTTAGACCTGCTTTAGTCCTGCTTTAGTCCTGCTTTAGTCCTGCTTTAGACCTGCTTTAGTCCTGCTTTAGTCCTGCTTTAGACCTGCTTTAGACCTGCTTTAGACCTGCTTTAGTCCTGCTTTAGACCTGCTTTAGACCTGCTTTAGTCCTGCTTTAGACCCGCTTCAGTCCTGCTTTAGACCTGCTTTAGACCTGCTTTAGTCCTGCTTTAGACCTGCTTTAGACCTGCTTTAGACCTGCTTTAGTCCTGCTTTAGTCCTGCTTTAGACCTGCTTTAGACCTGCTTTAGTCCTGCTTTAGACCTGCTTTAGACCTGCTTTAGACCTGCTTTAGTCCTGCTTTAGTCCTGCTTTAGTCCTGCTTTAGACCTGCTTTAGTCCTGCTTTAGTCCTGCTTTAGACCTGCTTTAGACCTGCTTTAGTCCTGCTTTAGTCCTGCTTTAGACCTGCTTTAGACCTGCTTTAGTCCTGCTTTAGTCCTGCTTTAGTCCTGCTTTAGACCTGCTTTAGTCCTGCTTTAGTCCTGCTTTAGTCCTGCTTTAGACCTGCTTTAGTCCTGCTTTAGTCCTGCTTTAGACCTGCTTTAGACCTGCTTTAGACCTGCTTTAGTCCTGCTTTAGACCTGCTTTAGACCTGCTTTAGTCCTGCTTTAGACCTGCTTTAGACCTGCTTTAGACCTGCTTTAGACCTGCTTTAGTCCTGCTTTAGACCTGCTTTAGACCTGCTTTAGTCCTGTTTTAGTCCTGCTTTAGTCCTGCTTTAGTCCTGCTTTAGTCCTGGTTTAGTCCTGGTTTAGGACTAATAGGACAATAAAATATAAACTACAGTAAAATAAAGTACAATAAAATATAAACTACAGTAAAATAAAGTACAATAAAATATAAACTACAGTAAAATAAAGTACAATAAAATACAATAAAATATAAACTACAATAAAATAGATTACAATAAAATACAATAAAATATAAACTACAATAAAATAGATTACAATAAAATACAATAAAATATAAACTACAGTAAAATAAAGTACAATAAAATACAATAAAATATAAACTACAATAAAATAAAGTACAATAAAATATAAACTACAATAAAATAAACTACAATAAAATACAATAAAATATAAACTACAATAAAATAGATTACAATAAAATACAATAAAATATAAACTACAGTAAAATAAAGTACAATAAAGACCAGGACAAAAATTGATTGGGTAAAATTGAAAATGCAAATGTAGGAAAAGTAAAGCATCCAAGACAAATAAAGTGAATAAGAAAGCTTAAGGCTCACAAGGTCCATCATGTATTTTTTTAATTTAACACAATTTTTATTATATTATAATTAATATGTTTGGACTGAATGAGGGAAAATCATGAATAAAATCTTCCTTTAAAACAATAGTTTCCTGTGATCGAGTTGTTTAGTTTCTTGCAATATCGATTCATGTGGAAACAATTATATTATATTACATTATATTACATTATATTACATTATATAACATTATATTACATGATATGACATGATATGACATGATATGATATGATATGATATTATATTACATTTTATTATATTGAGTTCTCTGCACTTCTGCTTTGAGGTGATAAAATGCTGTCATTGGCTCGACAAAAGATAAATATTGCCCCAAAGTCTCTTTAACCATCGACTTCACGAGTTTAGAAATAACAGTCGTTTGAGATGTTGAAATTCTACGTCTGCAGATGATTTATTTGTCTTTAGCAATAGTATCGATACTAAAATCAGTAAGAAGTTTAAAATGCTCTTTATTTGTCTTTTACACCGTCTTTATTTAGTTGAAAAGTGGCTACGTGACATTTTATAACTCGACACGTGTCACTCACAGTTGCAGCAGGACAAAACAGGATCATTAACACATTCAGGACTCAATCCAAAATATAAACTAACGACGAGGAAACACTTTTGTAATAAGATTAAACTCTTATTAGAGTTAATTCAGTTTAACATGTCCCTTTAAAGACGTTATTTTGTCTTGAAAATCTCATTGTTTTGTAGAAATTGGTAGGAAATCAACCATTTTTCTTGTTATATATATATATATTTATACATTACTGACTATTAGTAATTTGCCGGTCAATTTGTGAAGTGGATAGTAAGAAAGAATAAGCAGAAATACGTCTAATTTTAGCTCTATTTTGGGGTTAAAGTGCACAATCTGTGAGCTCTTTTGTCACTTTAAACCGAGTGATGTGTCTAAGTGTGATTGACAAAGCAACAACAGTTCGTTAGGACACGTTCTTTCACTCTCTTCTCACTTTAGTCTTTGTTGGAGTGAAATTTCCGGAAGAAATTGCAGCAAACTGAACCACTTCCTGCTGTCGCTTCTTTCATCACGTCTTCTCAGGTTCAGCTTAAATGTGTCGTGTTCATGTTCCTTCACTGTAAATCACAGCTTTATGTTAGAGTTCACACAATAGCAGTGAATTTAAAAAATAAAATAAAAATCAGTGCATGCCGTATGTGGCAGAAAAAATATATTCAAGATAAATACATTTTTTTAATTATTATTTTCTTAATAGTCAAGTTTTTGTTTCCTTTTATATTGGTCAATAACAATTTTCAGTTTGATTTTGTCTAAAAAAACAAAGACAAATGTCTTTCAGTTTCACTTTCTTGAACATTAACAGTAAAATCAGTGAAAATAATAATATTTTTACCACAAAGTCGTGTTTTCACTGACACAAGATCGACCGACGACGTTTCCATTAAACAAGTGGATCATTGACCATTTAAAAATAAGCAAATCTTCATTAAAGTTTATTTTAACTAATGAGACGAAGTGATGAAGAGGAGTGATGAAGAGGAGTGTAACATGAGTGATGAAGAGGAGTGTGACATGAGTGATGAAGAGGAGTGATGATGATGAGTGATGAAGAGGAGTGTAACATGAGTGATGAAGAGGAGTGTAACATGAGTGATGATGAGGAGTGATGAAGAGGAGTGTAACATGAGTGATGAAGGGGAGTGTGATGAGTGATGAAGAGGAGTGTAACATGTGTGATGATGAGGAGTGTGATGAGTGATGAAGAGGAGTGTAACATGTGTGATGATGAGGAGTGTGATGAGTGATGAAGAGGAGTGTAACATGTGTGATGATGAGGAGTGTGATGAGTGATGAAGAGGAGTGTAACATGTGTGATGATGAGGAGTGTGATGAGTGATGAAGAGGAGTGTAACATGTGTGATGATGAGGAGTGTGATGAGTGATGAAGAGGAGTGTAACATGAGTGATGAAGAGGAGTGTAACATGTGTGATGATGAGGAGTGATGAAGAGGAGTGTAACATGAGTGATGAAGAGGAGTGTGATGAGTGATGAAGAGGAGTGTAACATGAGTGATGAAGAGGAGTGTAACATGAGTGATGATGAGGAGTGATGAAGAGGAGTGTAACATGAGTGATGAAGGGGAGTGTGATGAGTGATGAAGAGGAGTGTAACATGTGTGATGATGAGGAGTGTGATGAGTGATGAAGAGGAGTGTAACATGAGTGATGAAGGGGAGTGTGAGTGATGAAGAGGAGTGTAACATGTGTGATGATGAGGAGTGTGATGAGTGATGAAGAGGAGTGTAACATGTGTGATGATGAGGAGTGTGATGAGTGATGAAGAGGAGTGTAACATGAGTGATGAAGAGGAGTGTAACATGTGTGATGAGGAGTGTGATGAGTGAAGAGGAGTGTAACATGAGTGATGAAGAGGAGTGTAACATGAGTGATGATGAGGAGTGATGAAGAGGAGTGTAACATGAGTGATGAAGGGGAGTGTGATGAGTGATGAAGAGGAGTGTAACATGTGTGATGATGAGGAGTGATGAAGAGGAGTGTAACATGAGTGATGAAGAGGAGTGTAACATGTGTGATGAGGAGTGTGATGAGTGATGAAGAGGAGTGTAACATGAGTGATGATGAGGAGTGATGAAGAGGAGTGTGATGAGTGATGAAGAGGAGTGTGATGAGTGATGAAGAGGAGTGTAACATGAGTGATGAAGAGGAGTGTGATGAGTGATGAAGAGGAGTGTAACATGAGTGATGAAGAGGAGTGTAACATGTGTGATGAGGAGTGTGATGAGTGATGAAGAGGAGTGTAACATGAGTGATGATGAGGAGTGATGAAGAGGAGTGTGATGAGTGATGAAGAGGAGTGTGATGAGTGATGAAGAGGAGTGTAACATGAGTGATGAAGAGGAGTGTGATGAGTGATGAAGAGGAGTTTGATGAGTGATGAAGAGGAGTGTAACATGAGTGATGAAGAGGAGTGTGATGAGTGATGAAGAGGAGTGTAACATGAGTGATGATGAGGAGTGATGAAGAGGAGTGTGATGAGTGATGAAGAGGAGTGTAACAGGAGTGATGAAGAGGAGTGTGATGAGTGATGAAGAGGAGTGTAACAGGAGTGATGAAGAGGAGTGTGATGAGTGATGAAGAGGAGTGTAACAGGAGTGATGAAGAGGAGTGATGAAGAGGAGTGTGAGATGAAGTGATGAAGAGGAGTGATGAAGAGGAGTGTGATGAGTGATGAAGAGGAGTGTAACATGAGTGATGAAGAGGAGTGTGATGAGTGATGAAGAGGAGTGTAACAGGAGTGATGAAGAGGAGTGATGAAGAGGAGTGTAACAGGAGTGTTGCTGTGGCCCTCAGACCTGCAGTTGGCGGCTGAGCTGGGTAAAGGGCTCCTGGAGCGGAACCGAGAACTGGAACAAGGACTGGGCCAAATGTACAACACCAACCAAGAACAGCTGCAGGAGATCGAGGTGAGAACCAGGACCAGGACTGGACCTGGACTGGACCAGGACTGAACCAGGACTGGACCGGGACTGGACCAGGACTGGACCGGGACTGGACCGGGACTGAACCGGGACTGGACCGGGACTGGACCGGGACTGGACCAGGACTGGACCAGGACTGGAGTAAGACTGGAGTAAGACTGGAGTAAGACTGGAGTAAGACTGGAGTAAGACTGGACCAAGACTGGACCAAGACTGGACCAAGACTAGACCAAGACTAGACCAAGACTGGAGTAAGACTGGACCAGAACTGGACCAGGACTAAAAGCTATATAAATTGCAATCTTGGTCAATTATGTTTGCATCCACCGACCATCAACAAAGTATTTGTCAGAAGTAAGATTCAAGTTTATAGAATTATTGTTATTGCCTCTAGACTCAACAGAACCAGAAATCCCTCCATTTGTGGGCAAATGCTTAAATCACTGTGCCACAGATATTGACTCTGGACACAATAATAATCATACATGTGAACTAGTTTACAGGTCAAAAGTTATACAAAAATGGCAAATATTCTGCAATTCTCTAAGTATATTTGTTAGCATGTTAGCGTCTTAGCACGATTAGCTCCATGTCAACATTGGCTTGTCTTTGAGCGTTTAGCGTTTTAAGCCCGGTTTAATTCTCTTAAGTGAGGTCAATCCTGAGGCAGCGTAAATCTTTCCCTGGATTAATCCCGTCGAGCGTCACAAACTCTGCGTTAGCCATTTTCCGCTAACTTAAAGCGGTCGAATCCTTTTACTGAACCTCAACGAAACGGAAACTAAAAGCAGGACAGGACTGAAACAACATTGCGATGCATCGTTTTCGTGCGGTCAAACGTTGCTCTGGATTGCGTGATCGAGATAACGCTTCGCTCCATCTTTGGCGTTTGTTTGCTTCTTGAAGGTTCAAAGTTTTTCAGTTTCAGCAGGAGATAAGATAAAATGTCCTCAAAGAAAACGTACACAAACAGTAAATGGAAAACTCTTGGCTGTGACGTAAATAAGACGTTTACATGAAAAGTCTATGGGAATTATTGTTTATGAGGATATTATTGTGAGAAATGACATCACGATTTTGCTTTTATTCACAATTATTGAACCGAACACGACGACTAAACGACTGTGAACTCTTTGTTTCATTGTGTCACTGTTTGTTTGTGGCTGGTGTTTAGACCCTTTCCAAGACCCTTTCCTAGACCCTTGTCCAAGACCCTTTCCTAGACCCTTGTCCAAGACCCTTTCCTAGACCCTTGTCCTAGACCCTTTCCTAGACCCTTTCCTAGACCCTTTCCAAGACCCTTTCCAAGACCTTGTCCAAGACCCTTTCCTAGACCCTTTCCTAGACCCTTTCCTAGACCCTTGCCTAGACCCTTGCCTAGACCCTTTCCAAGACCCTTTCCTAGACCCTTTCCTAGACCCTTTCCTAGACCCTTTCCAAGACCCTTTCCAAGACCCTTTCCTAGACCCTTTCCTAGACCCTTTCCTAGACCCTTTCCTAGACCCTTTCCTAGACCCTTTCCTAGACCCTTTCCTAGACCCTTTCCTAGACCCTTTCCAAGACCCTTGTCCAAGACCCATTGTGTCCATACTCAAGTAAAATGTTGTAGTTGTAGTTATTGTCATTGTTGTTTACTTCCTGGACTCCCTCTCTGTTGTTGTTGTTGTTGTTGTTGTTGTTGTTTACTCTCTGGTCTGTTCCAGTACCTGGCGAAGCAGGTGGAGCTCCTGAGACAAGTGAACGACCAACACGCCAAAGTCTACGAGCAGCTGGACTCATCGGCTCGAGAGCTGGAGCAAAACAACCTCAAACTGAGCTCAGACAATCGCAGCGCTCAGAACAAGATCCACGGGTGAGTGCTGTGTTTACACACTTTACTGTTATTATTACCACACTTTACTGTTATTATTACCACACTTTACTGTTATTATTACCACACTTTACTGTTATTATTACCACACTTTACTGTTATTATTACCACACTTAACTGTTATTATTACCACACTTTACTGTTATTATTACCACACTTTACTGTTATTATTACCACACTTTACTGTTATTATTACCACACTTTACTGTTATTATTACCACACTTTACTGTTATTATTACCACACTTTACTGTTATTATTACCACACTTTACTGTTATTATTACCACACTTTACTGTTATTATTACCACACTTTACTGTTATTATTACCACACTTCACTGTTATTATTACCACACTTTACTGTTATTATTACCACACTTTACTGTTATTATTACCACACTTCACTGTTATTATTACCACATTTCACTGTTATTATTACCACACTTTACTGTTATTATTACCACACTTTACTGTTATTATTACCACATTTCACTGTTATTATTACCACACTTTACTGTTATTATTACCACACTTTACTGTTATTATTACCACACTTTACTGTTATTATTACCACACTTAACTGTTATTATTACCACACTTTACTGTTATTATTACCACACTTTACTGTTATTATTACCACATTTCACTGTTATTATTACCACACTTAACTGTTATTATTACCACACTTTACTGTTATTATTACCACCCTTCACTGTTATTATTACCACATTTCACTGTTATTATTACCACACTTTACTGTTATTATTACCACACTTTACTGTTATTATTACCACACTTCACTGTTATTATTACCACATTTCACTGTTATTATTACCACATTTCACTGTTATTATTACCACACTTTACTGTTATTATTACCACACTTTACTCTTATTATTACCACACTTCACTGTTATTATTACCACATTTCACTGTTATTATTACCACACTTTACTGTTATTATTACCACCACACTTTACTGTTATTATTACCACATTTCACTGTTATTATTACCACACTTAACTGTTATTATTACCACACTTAACTGTTATTATTACCACACTTAACTGTTATTATTACCACACTTAACTGTTATTATTACCACATTTCACTGTTATTATTACCACACTTTACTGTTATTATTACCACACTTTACTGTTATTATTACCACATTTCACTGTTATTATTACCACACTTAACTGTTATTATTACCACACTTTACTGTTATTATTACCACACTTTACTGTTATTATTAGCATGTTAAATGAAGGCGTGTGCTAAAGATCAACCACTCAAACAAAAACCTCAATAACACTTTAACATAAGCCAAATACAAAGCATTTATTCATATTTATTACAAACTGATCATTTTATAATCTTTTACTCAGGATTAGTGCTGGTGGTGGTGGTGGTGTTGGTGGTGTTGGTGTTTGGTTGAGTTAATGTTAATGATTAGTTTATTTTTGTCAATGATTACTTTATGATTAACACATATTTATTTTATTGATTTATTTTTCCCGAGGGCCAGATGGAGCACAACACGTCACTGTAACAACATTTCGTCGCACAAAATATCCCCAAATCTGATTCTATTGCTGCTAGATTATATTTTTGAGAGAAATAACATTCAAAATGCTTTTCCAACAACATCACCAGAATTAAACTAGAACTAGACTAAAACCGACCGGGTCTGAACCAGGACTAACCCAGAATCAAACCTGTCTAAAGCGGAATTAAACATGGACAAAACAAAGACCAAATCAGTAAACACGATTTTAATGCTATGTCTTAATACCTGGATGATTGTTGTGGGCCGGATTAAATCGCTTGGAGGGCCTGATTTGGCCCCCAGGCCTTATGTTGAATTGCCCTGTTCTAAAGTGTTACCAAAGCTTCTGCCCCGTGTCTGTAACGACGGCTAGCTCACTGTTATTGCTAATGCTAATGCTAACTTTTATAAACATGTAAAATATAAAACAAACGATCAACATTTAAATTCAGCACCACCCGGTTGTTGTTGTTGTTGTTGTTGTTGATGTTGTTGTGTGTAGAAAACTTTGCTGTCGTTTTCGTTTGCCTCGTCTTATTGTTTGGATCGTTTAATATGCTTTGAAATTAGCATTAGCATTAGCATCGAGGCACAAACACCTAGCTCTGATGACATGTTCTCCTCCTTTATCTCTGTTTTTTACATGTTGACAATGAACTTAATACTTAAAGACCAGGCAGAAGCATTTATTCATTTTACTGCAAATTGGCAAAAAAGGCATAAAATAAAATAAAAATAATTGAGATAATGAAACATGTCATGTTTAAATAACTAAACAGAGGTAGAAAATGTGTCCAAAAAAAGTAAAGAGTGACCAAACGGAGATGAAAACAGAACTATACCAGAACTGGGACTATACTGGGAGTAATGGGACTATACTGGGAGTAATGGGACTATACTTGGAGTAATGGGACTATACTTGGAGTAATGGGACTATACTTGGAGTAATGGGACTATACTTGGAGTAATGGGACTATACTTGGAGTAATGGGACTATACTGGGAGTAATGGGACTATACTTGGAGTAATGGGACTATACTTGGAGTAATGGGACTATACTTAGAGTAATGGGACTATACATGGAGTAATGGGACTATACTTAGAGTAATGGGACTATACTTGGAGTAATGGGACTATACTGGGAGTAATAGGACTATACTGGGAGTAATGGGACTATACTTGGAGTAATGGGACTATACTTGGAGTAATGGGACTATACTTAGAGTAATGGGACTATACTTAGAGTAATGGGACTATACTTGGAGTAATGGGTCTATACTTGGAGTAATGGGACTATACTTGGAGTAATGGGTCTATACTTGGAGTAATGGGACTATACTTGGAGTAATGGGTCTATACTTGGAGTAATGGGACTATACTTAGAGTAATGGGACTATACTTGGAGTAATGGGTCTATACTTGGAGTAATGGGACTATACTTGGAGTAATGGGTCTATACTTGGAGTAATGGGACTATACTTGGAGTAATGGGTCTATACTTGGACTAATGGGACTATACTTGGAGTAATGGGTCTATACTTGGAGTAATGGGACTATACTTGGAGTAATGGGACTATACTTGGAGTAATGGGTCTATACTTGGAGTAATGGGTCTATACTTGGAGTAATGGGTCTATACTTGGAGTAATGGGACTATACTTGGAGTAATGGGACTATACTTGGAGTAATGGGACTATACTTGGAGTAATGGGACTATACTTGGAGTAATGGGTCTATACTTGGAGTAATGGGACTATACTTAGAGTAATGGGACTATACTTGGAGTAATGGGACTATACTTAGAGTAATGGGACTATACTTGGAGTAATGGGACTATACTGGGAGTAATAAGACTATACTGGGAGTAATGGGACTATACTTGGAGTAATGGGTCTATACTTGGAGTAATGGGACTATACTTGGAGTAATGGGACTATACTTAGAGTAATGGGACTATACTTAGAGTAATGGGACTATACTTGGAGTAATGGGACTATACTTTGAGTAATGGGACTATACTTAGAGTAATGGGACTATACTTAGAGTAATGGGACTATACTTGGAGTAATGGGACTATACTTGGAGTAATGGGACTATACTTGGAGTAATGGGACTATACTTGGAGTAATGGGACTATACTTAGAGTAATGGGACTATACTTAGAGTAATGTGGGCTTATTGATACTCTCTGAAGAACTTGTTGCGAGTCCATTTTACTGCTTTGATTTGAAGAAGATTCTGACTTCCGTGTTAAACGGCGCGTTGCGTGTTCATTTCCTGTCGCGCTCAGACTGACGGAGACGGTGGAGCAGCTGCAGACGCAGGTGGAGGAGCTCCAGAAGCAGGTGGACGACTTGAAGATCGGCTCAAGTCTGAAATCCCAGAGACGAGCGGGACGTCCCAGAGACAGACAGAGCATCTCCTGTCTGCAAGAGCTCGACTACACGTACAGGTAAAAGTCATTTAAGTTAATCATGTGACCTCTTTGAATAACGTATTTTCTGGACTATAAGTCGCTCCTTTTTAACCTTTTTTGTCGGGGTGAGACTTATACTCCAGAGCGACTTATATGTGATAGTATTCGTTATTTTCACACTGACAACCACAAGAGGGCGCTCTAGGCTCTAAGCGACGTAGAAGAAGAATCTGCACTTCCTCTTCCTCTGGAGTTTGTGGAGTTGTTTAGAAGTGACACAGAGGAAGAAGAATTCAGTAGATTTAGTGATTTGGGGTAAAACTGATGCTTTGCTAAACGTGTTAGCATGTTCTTTATGCTATAGTTATCTGAATAACTGTTCATATGTTACGCTAACATACCAGACACTTACCACAGTTCTGTCTGTGCCTCATGTAGCTGAAGGTGTTAGCGTTAGCATACGTCATGTAGCTGAAGGTGTTAGCGTTAGCACACGTCATGTAGCTGAAGGTGTTAGCGTTAGCATACGTCATGTAGCTGAAGGTGTTAGCGTTAGCATACGTCATGTAGCTGAAGGTGTTAGCGTTAGCATACGTCATGTAGCTGAAGGTGTTAGCGTTAGCATACGTACACCTATTCACCATGTTCTCTCATCTGTTATTATTTTAAACTGAATTTCAAGATGAAATGTCTGTTCTTGGTCTTGGATTTTATCAAATACATTTCACACAAAAAATGCGACTTCTATATGTGTTTTTCTTCTCTATTATGATTTTTTTTTGCTGGTGCGACTTACGACTTGCGACTAAAATACGGTAGTCACAACGGTTAATTAGCCTTGTAAAGTTTAAGTTAGCCAAATTTAGCCAAAGTTAGCCAGTTAACGTTTAGCTTTTGAAGAGAATGACAACAACACATTTTACAGGTGAGTTCTTTATAGAATGGACCCGGTGACTTTAGTATTAGCGACATTAAAATCTTTAGTTTCCAAGATAAAATCACAAACGCTAAAAACGAGTCGGAACGGCATCGTTTGATCTCAGAAACACAAATAACTGCGGATCACGTGAATGACGCGGTAGTCGACCAAATTTAGTATTAATATTTGGATTATAAGCTTTTATTTGCACAAAGTCAGAAATGAGAAGGCATGGAGTGACTTAGATGGAGAGTTTGGAAAGTTTAATCTGCGTTTACGTACGAAGATACTTTACTTGTACTTATATATTTTTTATATTTATTTACATAGATGTTTTTGGTGCGACTCAAAGGATTTTAAGAGCTTATGTCAGAGCCTCACAGTCTACAAGCAGTCGGTCTTCATCCAAAAGAGGCAGCTCCTCTCCAACTGTGCTAACGCTAACACTAACGCTAATGCTAATGCTAATCCCCAGCAACACTTGTCTTTCCCGTTTTGTCCCGCGATCGCTTCCTTCTCGATCCAAACTCGAGGTCAGACACAGGACAAGTCGCTGGTAAATCCAAGGGGCAGATGAGGCTGGAAGTGAACGGGTCAAAGTCCAAACCCGGGTCCAGGACACGGACTAAACGTGCTAATCTCAAACACGATAAACTATCTCAAAACTTGCCTCGGTCGCTTTACGATTCAGCGGTTGAATCATTATATTATTGAGATTATAAAGACGACAGCGGAAAGTAAAGACCGTGGACCGAGGTAGATGACGTTTTAGGAGTGAATTGTGAGTTTAATCGAGCTTTTCACATATAAATACATTGTTTACAAGTATTTCTCTGTTACACATGAGTCTTATCGCGCCTGATAAGCATCGTTTGGGTCAAATTGGAGCAGAATTCCCCTTCAGTCCATGAATCAACACAAAGGGCGTTGATTAAGGATTGCTTAGTGGACTTTTACATTGGAGCGGAAATGCAGGAAAAAGTACTAGGAAACTACGTATTTATGTATAAAGACTCATTTTGTGAGTTTAATCTGCCTTTTTACGTATAATTACCCCCAAAAATACAAACATTTCAGCTCTCTTACTTCATACTTTCTCATATTTGCTATTGTCCCATTCAAACCCATATAATCTAAATAATATATACAAATGTTGGTCGACTAAGACTCCATGGAACAATTAATCTACTTAACGACTCCTGCTCGTCACCGGAAGTTTAATCCACTGTTTGTTGGCAATAAAATGGCTAAAGGTGTTTCTAATCTTTTAAACGAGCCGAGATACAAAACTAAAATGTCCAGTTTGATCAAATCAATGATAAAATCCATAAAACATGCCAAACAAACCCGTCACGTATAACGGTATCTGAGGCCCAGTGCACCTCTGTTTTTCCTCAGACATAAATACTTTTACTATACTTCAATTTAGCAGTTTTTTTCAGCAATAAAAACATATAATACAAGATGGATATGTTTATTTTGCTTTGAAGGTGGAAAAGCGCTATATAAATACATTGTAATAATAATAATAAATATAGCCGCAAGCGGCAATGATCGGCCCTCGCCACGCCGCCGCCACGCCGCCGCCACACCGCCGCCACGCCGCAAGAGGAGGGGGCGCTAACGCGCCCCAATTGTCCTTTTATTACGCTAAACATAACTAAACATTTAACCTCCATATATATATATATATATATATAAAATCTGTAGGGGGCGCTGTGGCGCCAAATGAATTTATTTCACTTCAAGTAGGTTTAGGGCAAAGAGTTTAACAACTGATTCTAATTTGACGCAATTCGGACTTTATCTGCGCAAACGGCCGAAATTTTAAATATGGGAGATTTCTGAAATTCTAGCTACAGTTTGCGGCTTCGCCGCACAGAGACCGTGAGAGGTATCAATGTAATTTGGATAACTTTTGATGTCCCACTCTTCAGTAGCATTTTCACCAAATTTCAGCTTTTTAGGGCCAACGCCCTGGGAGGAGTTCGTAAAAGTACGACGTTTGGAAAAACTCCGAAGTCATGTTTAGCCATTTTTGAAGCAATATGGCCGACATTTGGTTGGGCAGACGGCGTTGCCGTAATAATATTTTTTACTTCTCTTGTCACCATCTACCTCTGCGCCAAATTTCATGATTCTACGATCAGATTTTTTTTGGGTCATTTCCCATCTCTCAATGCATTTTTGGTACATTTGGGGGCGCTGACGCGCCAATTTTTTTATTTTAGAAAAGGGAAATAGCCAGAATGTAGAGAGGCACGATTTTTAGAGGTGTGAACATTTTTGTGACTTTTCGTCAATGTTCACTGGGTGAAAAATAGGGGGGTTGGTCCCGAGAAGAAGAAAGAAGAAAGAAGAAAGAAGAAAGAATAATATTCCGATGCGAAAACAATGTTTCCCATTTTTCAAATATCATAAACTATACATTTTCGGAAAGCGCTCGCGCTTTCCTACCTCATGGTGTGGGTCCCTGGTCACTGACAGGTACTTTCGTTAATTTTGAGTGGGCTCCGCCCACTTTGTGTTTTTGGCCCTCTATACAGTAATAATGTTCAATTTTTGCATTACATGCTTATATGCACGGAACATGCAAGAGATGGGGAACGTATTCGTGAGCTACTTAGCGCAAATGAGTGCTTTATATGGGGATGACGACCGCTTCGCGGTCGTCATCTCAATGTAAAGTTCTCGTTTAGTGCGCACTTTTGCACAGGCTTCGCCCGTTTACAACGGTAATGTTCCATTTTCCTACTACTAATTAGTATACACGGGGCGTGCATGAGTGGAGGAGTGCGTTAGTGAGTGTTTGAAAGTGGGCGAGCGCTTCGCGCTCGATTTCGTGCGCACTACGTGTGCACTTTCGCAGCCGTGCTTCGCACGGCCTTACGAGATTAATAGGCCTCTCGCCAGCTTGTGGCGCTCAGGCCTAATAATGATACAATGCAATAATAATAATTCAACAATAAATAATAATACAATAAATAATAAAAAATATAATAATGATAATAGAAATGCTGTGGAACATATAGGCAAAGCAATAATATGGTGGAAACGAGCAAGTGACAGAAGTGACATCTTGAACCTTTTAATCATTTTTAAAAATATATACTTGCAATATTTTGGATGAAATATGAAACTTAAAACTGCTTAAACTAATACAATGTTTTGTTTGTAAAGGGCTAAATTACATCGTTAACATGTTTTAGACAGAATAAGAGCCATTTAGTTCAGTTTGAGTGACTTTATTCACTGTGTGTGAAAATCCGTCGTAAACTCTGACCTTTCCTCTTTGTAAATGTGTAAAAGGCGTTTTCCGTGCTGTCTGGAGTATTTCCCGGTCGATGGTGTAAAATACTCTACATTTGCCTCCTGCCATGTCCTGATCGTGCCCCTCTCTCTGTGTCCAGGCTGAGCTCTTGCCCCCTGGACGACTCGGACCCTCGGCCCCCCGTCGTGTGTTGGCACGAGGAGCAGAAAGAGGCCCTGACCGAGTCCCTGCAGTCGCTCCAGCGGCAGGTCGCGGCCGAGCGCAGCCGGCGGGAGCGAGCGGAGCGGGACGCCGAGATATTAGCCAATGAGAACGCAGCGCTGGAGCAGCAACTGGGAGCGATGGAGGGATGCAAGGTACGCCAGGGTCTTCTTATGTTCAACTCAATCATACCAACGTCATGAACTGGAACACGTTTAGTGGAAAAATCTGGCCTTTTTTTGGTTTACGTCAAGATTTAGTCCGTTTTTTTTAGACGTACAAAGACTAAACGTAACAACATCCTTTTTTTTAATCTCATATTCACGTTTTGACCATGTGACGTTCCTTCTTTCGTCGTTCTCAGGCCCGACTGACCGAACTCGAACACGAAGCCGACGAGCTTCGCCAACTCTGGCGACTGAAGTCCTCCGCCCGCTCCGCCCTCCGCGACGCCCACTTCTCGCCCGATCCGTACGAGCACGGCCCCGACTCGCCGTCCTCCCGGCAGCCCCGCCTCCTGCGGCGCGCCGGCAGCGAGCGCGCCATGGCCGCCGCCGCCGCCCCGGACGACCGCGCCTGCTCCTGCGCCCGGCGCCACGACGCATTCAAGCACCGCGGGATCTCCCTGCTCAACGAGGTGGACGCCCAGTACAGCGCCCTGCAGGTGAAGTACGAGGAACTGCTGAGTCGCTGTCACGCCGGGACGCTCCCGGACGGTCGGGACGCGAGCGCGGACGAGGTCGAAACCCCGTCGCCGGATTCGAATGCGGGCGATTTCGATCCTTTTACGGAGGATATGCACCAGCCGGAGTACAAGGAGCTGTTCAGGGAGATTTTCCTGCGCATTCAGAAAACCAAAGAGGACTTGATTGAGAACAGGGGGCGGGGGACGACTGGAGATGGATAACGGCGCCGGCTCGAGTCGCCGTAGCAACGGTTGAAGCAAGGTTTTAACACGGATGCCCTCACGCGATACTTGAAATCACAATGTTTCATCTTTATCGAGTTGTTCAGTCGTAATAACTTCTGTTTTTTCTTTTCAAGACGGTTTGGAGTTCTATTTTGTAGCATTTTATGGTAACTACACCTTAATAAGCCTTAATAAAGCATGAACAAAGACTTAATTCATCATGAACAAATAGTTTATTAGGAATTATTCAGGCTTCGTAACGACTTGATCAGCTCCTTATCCTAACTCCTTAATTAAGTAGTTACTAAGCCTTAATAAGCTATTTGTTCATATGAATTAAGTCTTTGTTCATGCTTTATTAAGGTTAATTAAGGTTAATTAAGGTGTAGTTGATTATTTGTTCTAATTTCAAACGTCTTCAGATGAATTAGCTTTGGAAAACAAGAACGTGGACATTTTGTGTGCAATATTCAAGTAATTTAGATTCACATTCTGAGGAAGTCATGTTTTGTTCTGTGTTGTGATGTAGTTCTACTGTAGGATTACTCGATTACTCAAGTTTAAGGGTAGTTCTGTCACGATAACACGTTTGATTGACTGCTACAGAAAATATCACGATAAATGGTAATATCGGAACTAGAGCTCGCAACTCATCATTTTAAACAGTATTATATTCAGGGTGATTTTAATGTGCATACGGATCCCCGGGGAAATATGTCCGCCAAGTCAAACTGTTGAAATATCAGACGTAATTCTTGATATTGTACCAGAAAAACATTAAACCGACATAAAAAAACAACATAAAACAAGCAACTAATCGTTTTAAATAATCGTTATGGAAGTTTTATGACTCGAATTGAGCCGCGATTGCGTGAAAACGATGCAGGGAATGTGTAAATCGAGTGTATTTCATGAAAACGCTCTTCACCAGGATCCTCACTTCAGCTTCGTCTGCGCCAAATTCAGTACAATCAAAATTCAGTTGATCGAAAGAATCACTGGACTAATTGTCTGTCAGTTGGAGCTGTAATAGAAGCTACTTTACACAAAAGCCCTGAAGTAGATCCGTCCCAAAATGCGCAGTATCGTTTGGAAAAAAAAGAAAAAAATCTGATGCAATTTCAAAAACGGCAAAAAAACACACACTTTAGCAGTTAATTTAGCCTCAAAAATGAGTCGTAGAAGTTTCTCGTTTCCCTCTACGGCACAAAAGAAAAGAAAACGTACTCGCGCTCAAAAAGTAGTTGTTCTGGTGACGGGCCTACGCAGCGGCAGATGGCGGACATTTTACGCCAGATGCCCCTCCTCTTGACTCGACACGACTCGCGCGACGAAAATGCCCAAATTGTGTGCGGTATTTAACTGTTCTGGCCGCTCGTCTCCCGGGAGATGCGCTCGATACTGCGGAACATTCCGGGCGAAGTGGTAACGCCTTCACGAGACGAGCAGGTTCTCCCGGCAGAAAAGTGACACGCCCTTGTAAAGCCAGAAAATGTGAATTATTTGCTTTAAAAAACATTGATTTTGAATAGTTCAATAAGCCAATGGAAATATTGTGTGGTTGTTATGCAAAAAAAGAGAAAATATGACTGTAAAAAAATATATTAATGGTGCTTAATATACAGGGCTTTTGATAAATGTGTGTTTGAGTTAGACATTTACAATAAGTAGCATGAAAATATGTAGGTTTTTCAAATATAAGTGCCAAACCTGAATATTCTGAACGGGACACGTGTTTTGTTTTGAAATTTTGTCATTTAAACTTAATAATTCAAATCGTGAGTGATCTACAACTTGACAGAATTTGCATCGTTGCATGTGTTATATTCGGGGTGATTTCATTGTGCAATATTGATCCGGGAAAAATATGATCACCGAGTCAAATTGTTGGAATATCGGCCGTAATTGTTGATATTGACACAAAAAAACAACATATTACTACATTTTTCTCTTTATCAAAACCTTCGAGACGTAGAATCCACTCCAAAGGTTAGAATTGATCTAGTTTTACGTAATCGTGTCTTCAGTGAAAGATTGACTCGATGATTCTCTTGCACTTCTCACGTTCGACAGTTGTTCTTTGTTGCGTTCGCTGTCGTCTGCTTAGCGCGTAGATTTCAATGTAAAATGTTTAAAATGTGGCGTTCAATTGCACCTTAGTCAAACGGATGATATTAATGACACTTTGTAACGCCGTCGTACGAATCCGTGAATGAATAACCGACTGTGTAACTCTGAGAATGAAGAACGTGTTGAACCATTAAAACACGAGAAAACTTGAAACGTTGTCCATTTACTTGAACCAGATGTATTGTCATGTTTGTGTGTGCGGTAGTCGAGGGCAACGAGTTCATGTTTTGTCAGTGAAAAATCAGGTTGAGGGTTTGAGCTGGTTTGGTCAGATTGTGGGCGTTTCCTCGAGGTTGTGTCGAAATTGGTCCAGTCACAATTTTCCCACATTGACTGATAATTTCATGTCAAAAGTGTATAACTGTCAATCCACATTAAAAAACATCAGAAATAGATACTAATCTGAGAAGTATCAATACACGTTTATTTATTGCTTTGGTGTTTTTTCTTTATTTTGAAAAATTAATATGCATCATTTTTTTTTAAATTTGGTTAAAGAAAAAAACAGGACAAAATGTGATCTTTCCCGAACAAGAAAAATAATCTCAAATGATAGACCTGAAAGTTTTATCTCATCAAAATAAGCTGTATTCCTTTAGTATCAATAGTTTGTAATTTTAGTATTGTTCAGTTCAGTTTATTCAGAAAGTTTCCAAGGTTAAAGTGATAAAATAGTAAAAAAGAAATGGTAAAAATGCAAAAACTCTCATACTATTACATTAAATCTGCCATTTTAACCACCCCAAAACAATTTCTTACTCCAAATTCTGCTTCAAACCACGTTTTTATTGACTTTTTTTTTTTAAACAACTAAATCTCCAATAATATTCCATTTATTGCACAGACTCATGAAGAAACTGTGGACCTTCAACCTGAAACATACAGATCCTCCAGTGAAGTCCTGAATCGGTCAAGGGCCTGGTGTTGGGGGAGGGGCCTGGTCTTAGGGGAGGGGCCTGGTCTTAGGGGAGTGGCCTAAGCAGTGACTTCCACAGCCACAAAACGGCGGAATCTGCTTTGCAGTGTTGCGGCATTGTGGTGGCCTCTGACAGCCTTTCTGCATTGCAAAGCATTAAATCTGGGAAATCGGATTGCAGACAGGATGTGTTGAATGGCATCTTCTGTCTGATGCTCTCCCTGTCCAGGAAGGATGTGAGGGTTTCCTTCATTTGGGTCCCTGCGCATGTGGGGGTGGATGGTAACGAAATGGCTGATGCACTGGCTAAACGTTCCCTTCGGCGGCCATCAATTGATGTGGCGGTTGAGTTAAGCAAATCTGAAATCAAGCCTGTTATCAAGAGTCATGTGGTCGGCCTTTGGCAGGAATTTTGGAGCCACTGTGTTACTGGACGGCATCTCTATCACATACAGGGTAGTGTGGGTCCTTGCGGGTCTATGGGCAGGAACGCGTGGGAGGAAAGGGCCTTCGCCCGCATGAGGATTGGCCATACTGGACTCAATTGGTCACTGAGTAGGATAGGCAAACATCCGACCGGTCTGTGTGGTCACTGTCGGGTGCCAGAGACTGTCGAGCATGTGCTGATTTGCTGTGAGGCTTATGATAGGGAAAGGGCCGGGTTGGCCTTGTGGTTTCGGAATAATGGGCGGGAGTTCAATCTGCGGAACGTTCTGGCGATCCAGTCACAGGGTTTGTGTCAGGCTGTGGTTGCTTACTTATGTAGCACAGGGCTGGGTAAACGTTTATAGAGGTGGGGGGTGGTGGAGACTGAGCCGAGGATGAGGAGCAAGAGGATGTTCTAACGCGCTTGGACTTCATGGGCCTAGAAACGCCAAAGTGATGGAAGAAGGACTTCTAAAGGATAAAACGACAAAGACGTCCCATGACCTCATGGGCTTTGTAAAACAACAAAGACGTCCCATGATCTCATGGGCTTTGTACTTCCAAAGCACCGAACGTCAAAGAGGGCGAGGAAGGTGAAGAAGAGTCTCCCTGGAATAAAGCCGGTTGGTCTCTGACACAACAACTATTCTAGTCACAAAAACACATCATGACCTCATGGGCTTTGTAACGCCAAAGCGATGGGAGGAGTACTTTTACGGACTACGACAGAGTCTGAGGACTACGAAACGTCTGAGGAATAAAGTCTGGCGGTAATGCAACACTTGGATGCCAACCGCCATAAAACAACAACAACAACAACAACAACATTGTCCATTCCATTAAAAAAATCGTGACAAATGAATTGACCAAAACGTAAAACAAACGTCTCGACTTTTACTGTATTTTATTGATATTGAACAGAAATGAAAAATTGGTCATGACATGTCTCACAGTGAGTTTTAGTCACGAGTGACTTTGGACCGGGCTCGCCTCAGCAGCAGAATAGTCATCACACGTTACAGTTTATTGTTTATTTGTCCGGACAATCTTCATAATTCACTCGAAAAAGAAAAACATTTTTACCATTTCATAATTCTAAATAAACCAAAAAAAACATTTGCAATTATTCTTTTAACGGAGCAATTCTTTTACGTTTAATACAAGGCTTTAAGATGCCAAAAATATTAAACCGATTTACAGGTTTTTCATAATGTTTCACTCAAGCAAGAATTTTACCATATTTTTAAATGAAACGTCCAAATTTCTGATTAAATAAATATTCTGTGTTTTATCTTTAATGGGAAGACTTGAAAACAGGAGGTAAATGAATCATGTTTGTTTCTTGTGGAGGAGGAAAGTTCTGAGCGAGTTTGAGAAAATGTTCATCGTCTTCGCGAAAAAGACAAGTTTTGGATTTTGAAACGTTCACGCCGGCGAAAAAATCGTTTTCCGTCCGATTTCGCCCAGTTCTCGGCGCGCGTTCATCGTCCAAATCCACCGAGGCGCCACGGTGGGACTCGCCTCGGGATCGCCCGCCTCCCGTCGGCGCGCAGGTTCTTCTGGTGGAGGCGTGTCCCGGGGGTTTGGAGGCGGAGCTTGGTGTCACGAGGGGCAGGTCCCTCTGAGGTACCACATGCCCGACGCGCTGATGCAGCACTCCTGAAAACACAACGCCCAGACGTGGATAACACGGCAAAACGTGCGAAACAGAAGGACGTAGTGGGAGGAGTCAAAGTGCCATAAGATTTTAAATGTTCAAAACGCCATAACTAGGAAAAGGGCAAAGACTCAGTGAAAATGGAAATAAAAGAGCTATTTGACCAAAATGTACTTATTCTACGACTCTGATGGACACATTTAGAGCTGGAACAAGTTTATCAATTATTGAAACAACATATTTAGGATTAAAATAATGTTTTTCTGTGGACTCCAAAATATGTGACGAGACGAAGCCGCAATTAATCCAAAATGACACTAAAAACATGTCAAATGAGTGGATTTCTGTACATAAATTCTAAGAAGACTCAATCAGCATCCAGAATGTGTTGGATGTATCAAAACATTAAATAAATAAGAATAATAGTGTCAAAACATAAAAGCAAAATAAATAATAATAAGTGTCCAAAACTAAAAACAAATAATTGTGTCCAAAAATAAAAGCAAAAAAATATATATATATGACCAGAACTAAAAACAAATAATAGTGTCTAAATTTAAAAGCAAAAATAATAATAATAATAGTGTCCAAAAAAAATAAAAATAATAATAATAATAATAGTGTCCAAATTTAAAAGCAAAAAAATATAGAATAATAGTGTTCAAAAATAAAAGCAAAAAAATAATAATAATAATAATAATAGTGTCCAAAAATAAAAGCAAAACAATAATCCAGAGGGCGTGGTTTACCTTGAGCAGTCGATCTACGTCTGTTTTGGGGACGTCTCCAAACGCCTGGGACAGTTTGGTTTGTAGCACGGCTCTTTTGATTCTGTAGTTTTTGGAGAAGAGCTCGAACAGCACGTGGCGGAGCTGCAGAGGACGAGGCAACGTTTAGGGAAGAACGATAAGACTAAAGAGCGTAAAAGAGGTGGATAATAACGCTCTACATGTGTGTTACCTTGTCCGAGGACTCGTCTCCCGTTTCCCACAAACAGAAAACCTTCTGCTCGTCAGCCCCGAGTGTGGTCTGAGATGGGAACTGGACAGAACAAACGGGTAAAAGAGCATAAGTGCAAAAACAGACTCATATAAACCATTCAAAAGAGATTAGACACTAGGTCATGTTTTTTTTTTAAATAATAAATTGTGTTTTAATAGCATTTTATTGGTCCAGGCCCAGTTTATAATACTAATGAAAACATATTTAGTTTCACTTTATTTGGTTTTACAGTCAATTAGTATTAAAGCGCCCCCTGCAGGTCGGACGACTCATATTTATCTTAACTGCAGTTTAGTTTAATATTTTGAATTTTGCTAGAAAATTGTTTAATTTTTTTTTAATCACAGAATAGCAATTTGTTTTTACATTTACAATTTCACTTCCTGTTTGTAGTTGATGACATCACAGTAGGAAATTACCCAGCAAACATTGGGCCAAAACTCATCTAATGTCACAATCTTTTTAATTGACGAATAAAAATATATGAAAGCGACTTTATTTTGTTGAATTCATGTTTAAAGAGTCAAAAAAGTTGTTTCTTTGTGTAAATTCTGCATAAACTTTGACTGGAATGAATTTTTCAACATTTTCTCCACAAACACCTGCTCGATTGGAGTAAAACTAAAATTTGAAAATAGTAAAAAAAAAAACTGTCACACGCCCTTTAAATAAATCATCGCTGTGGCGTAAACCTCATATTCGTTTCAAAATCTTTGGTCCGAAACAGATTTTCTTCATGTTTATTTTGCTGTAGCTGATGACAGATATTGAAACTTCTTTTAAAATCCATTGTAA
This sequence comes from Eucyclogobius newberryi, assembly GCF_026437365.1. Classification (NCBI taxonomy): domain Eukaryota; kingdom Metazoa; phylum Chordata; class Actinopteri; order Gobiiformes; family Gobiidae; genus Eucyclogobius; species Eucyclogobius newberryi. The sequence continues at coordinate 3,864,848 of NW_027315835.1, forward strand.
GCTCCACAAAGTGACAAGAAAGGTTCACAAATCACCTTTTCGCAAATAAAAACCACAAAATGTATTAATTTGCCATCTAAAACAATCCGCTGTGGGTTTGTGTGAACTACAAACATATTTCAGCACAATTACTCTCCTTTTTCCACTGTAACATCGCTGTAAAAAGACAGTGCAGGAGCCAGATATCAGGGAATGGAAAAATCTGATAAACGTGTAACAGAATCAGTGAAAAGAGTCCAGTTCTAACTGTACCGGGCGCTTTCCGTGCCCGTTGTGACGAGACGGTCACTTGACTTCAGGCCTGACCGCAGCGGATTAAGCTCGAGGCTAATGAGATTTGCCGCGAGGCTAATCGGGCGGCGCGCAACGCAGATGGCACCCGTCCAGCTCCCAAATCGTACAAACGGGTGCAGAGGTCCGAGCGCGAAACTGAACCAGAGACGGGACGACTTGACCTTTCACCTGGTTTAGAAAATACCATCAATCGGCCGTCGCTACCGAACGAATACGCGCAAATACATTTCATTAGCATAATACCCACGCTAAAAATATGACTTTATTGCTAGCGTATGAAGTGGACGATGTCATTTTCCCCCCTTCATTCAATGTGTTAAAATGTCTGTAAATGTCTTAAGTGTCGCACAAAATCATCAAATTAACCACAAAAAGTGCAGAAATATCACTTCATGCACTTGTATTGGTGATCACACTTGATGTTTCAGTCTTTTTAAGGTAATTTTAACTGTTTTAATTACATACAATGTGATTAGAATATCAAGTATGTCTCCAAAATAACAATTATGCACCGTTATTCACCTTTCTATACATCTAACGATATTAAACATTCCGATTTAACAATTATTCACGATTATTATGTCATTCTCATAGTCTTAACACGTTACTACTCCTCAAATTTGAATGAAAAACTAGTTAATGTGACAAAAACATTCTGTGCTTTAGATTTAGATGAATTTTTGGACTAAACATTGAATTGAAAATACTTAATTTTGCTTTGAAAATGTGTCACGATTATTACTTTTTGGCGCTGGCGGTTCTTTATGTGACAGAAAAACCTTGACAACCCCATTTGTAACTGGAGAATAACATTTGCGTTCACCGTGAATCTCTTTGAACGGCCGCGAGTGCAAATATGTGCGCAAGAGCGTGTGAACGAGGCTTAATGACCGTCTTAATCCTGCCCATTATAAAACTGGCACAACTTGTCAATCCAGTTACAGAATTGTACGTAGTAACCATTAGTTGACGTGCAAAACAACACCTTTTTGTTTGCCTTGGAGTGGGAGGGCCTCGTTCTCAGTGCAATTATGAAAGAATAACAGTTGGTGCCCCGCAATATCCAACAATAATAGCTTGTGATTACAGCGAATGAGATGCAGAATTTAGAACGCAGTCTTTAACCAGTTAAAAATTGTACGTAATCATTGTTACATGCAAAACACCTTCTTTCTTTAACCTTGGAGTGGGAGGGTCTTGTTCTCAGTGCATTAATGAAAGAATAACAGTTGGTGCCCCGCAATATCCAACAATAATGGCTTGTGATTACAGCGAATGAGATGCAGAATTTAGAACACAGTCTTTAGTAACCAGATATAAAATTGTACTTTATCATAATTTGATGTCCAAAAACGACACCTTTTTGTTTGCCTTGGAGTGGGAGGGTCTTGTTCTCAGTGCATTAATGAAAGAATAACAGTTGGTGCCCCGAAATAACCAGTTGCGAACAATAATAGCTCTTGATTACAGTGAATGAGATGCAGAATTTTGAACAGTCTTAACCAAATAAAATGTTTACTACAGGTGGGCATAATCGATAAAAATGTGTATATTTTTGTTGTTTTTTCCTATCGATGATGTCGTTGGTGGTTCATCAGAAATGTGTAGTTAATGTGTCGTAAATGTCTCGTTTGTTTTGAGGTTCAAGGATCGCTCTGAAAGTGAACGGACTGCGACGATGAAAACACAAAATTACTGACATATTTCAAATATTTCACAGCAAGTTTCTGCAGTTTTTGTCGAGTCGCAGAGTTTTATATCTGTGAATTGTACGTCTGTTGACAAATCACAAAAATAAAGTTGAAAGAGGTCATTTCCAAATCACGACGACACTGTATTTACTCAAGTGTTTTAGAAAAATTTGGCCAAATAACAAAAACTACTCAAATACAACTAAACCGGCTTTTAAAATATTTTGCAACTTTTTTTAAAGGGTTACAAGCGTCAATTTTGCTGAAAAGTTGTCAATATTTTGCATTTTCACCAAAACGACAACTGCGAAATGATGTTTGACAATGAACGAAAGCCTCTAAAGTCCAAACACAGGCTCGGTCCAGTCTTGTGCACAAAATAAAAAGCCTTAAGACGAGTTACACAGACCCAGGATCAGGTTACTCGGCCCCAGAGCAGGTTTCAAACGCCTCGGCGCCCAAACGACTCTGGGACAGAAGAATCCGCCGTTAAAAACCGTTAAGTTCGAAGGGGAAACCGATACGGCGACAGAGCGACACAGAAACTCGTTGTCCGTAGCCGGAGGGCGAGTCCGGAGCTTTTGAAAAGGACGAAGTGTTTGTCATGTAGACGCAGACCTAAAGTTTGTCTTTTCCTCGTGTCGTTTTCATGAATGCGACCTCGATAAATGCATCGGTTTGTCGCAGCAAAAAAAGAAAAAACAATATAAAAGGAGAGTTATACTGTACTTCACTTCAACCATGAAGAAATGACATAATTAAGTCATTCATATCTCAAATCTCAACATTTCTTTGGCATCTCGTTGACAATTTTTCATTATTTACATCAGGAATGTTCTTAAATGCGTCTGTAAATGTTTTGTTCGTGGTTCAACTATTGCGGAAAAGCTGAATGGACGGTAAACAGCAAAATGGGCAGATTACACTTTACGCTCAAGACTGATTACTGTATTTTCGTAAGTCGCACCAGCCAAAAAATGCATAAAACAGAAGAAAAAAAAACGTACAAGTCGCACTGGAGTATAAGTCGCACTGGGGGAAATGTATTTGATAAAATCCAAGACCAAGAACAGACATTTCATTTGTAAATGCAGTTTAAAATAATAACAGAACATGGTGAATAGGTGTACGTATGCTAACGCTAACACCTTCAGCTACATGACATATGCTAACGCTAACACCTTCAGCTACATGACGTATGCTAACGCTAACACCTTCAGCTACATGACGTATGCTAACGCTAACACCTTCAGCTACATGAAGTATGCTAACGCTAACACCTTCAGCAACATGACGTATGCTAACGCTAACACCTTCAGCTACATGACGTATGCTAACGCTAACACCTTCGGCTACATGACGTATGCTAACGCTAACACCTTCGGCAACATGACTTATGCTAACGCTAACACCTTCAGCTACATGACGTATGCTAACGCTAACACCTTCGGCTACATGACGTATGCTAACGCTAACACCTTCGGCAACATGACTTATGCTAACGCTAACACCTTCAGCTACATGACGTATGCTAACGCTAACACCTTCAGCTACATGACGTATGCTAACGCTAACACCTTCAGCTACATGACGTATGCCAACGCTAACACCTTCAGCTACATGACGTATGCTAACGCTAACACCTTCAGCTACATGACGTATGCTAACGCTAACACCTTCAGCTACATGAAGTATGCTAACGCTAACACCTTCAGCTACATGACGTATGCTAACGCTAACACCTTCAGGTACATGACGTATGCTAACGCTAACACCTTCAGCTACATGACGTATGCTAACGCTAACACCTTCGGCTACATGACGTATGCTAACGCTAACACCTTCGGCTACATGACTTATGCTAACGCTAACACCTTCAGCTACATGACGCATGCTAACGCTAACACCTTCAGCTACATGACGTATGCTAACGCTAACACCTTCAGCTACATGACGTATGCTAACGCTAACACCTTCAGCTACATGACGTATGCCAACGCTAACACCTTCAGCTACATGACGTATGCTAACGCTAACACCTTCAGCTACATGACGTATGCTAACGCTAACACCTTCAGCTACATGACGTATGCTAACGCTAACACCTTCAGCTATATGACGTATGCTAACGCTAACACCTTCAGCTACATGACGTATGCTAACGCTAACACCTTCAGCTACATGACGTATGCTAACGCTAACACCTTCAGCTACATGAGGCACATACAGAACTGTGGTAAGTGTCTGGTATGTTAGCGTAACATATGAACAGTTATTCAGATAACTATAGCATAAAGAACATGCTAACAAGTTTAGCAAAGCATCAGTTTTACCCCGAATCACTAAATCCACTGAATTCTGAATTCTAGAGCCTAGAGCGCCCTCTTGTGGTTGCCAGTGTGAAAATAACGAATAATATCACATATAAGTAGCTCCGGAGTATAAGTCGCACCTCGGCCAAACAATGAAAAAATGTGCGACTTATAGTCCGGACACTACGGTACACTGTCGCAATTGAATCATTATTCACGATTATCGAGACCACGCGACTATGAAATCTTTACCGTTTCTCAAGTTTGTGAGCGACTTTACGCAATTAAACTTTGTGAAAGACCAAATAAAGTCAAATGTGACAACAAAAAAACAGCCAGATTAAAACAGTTCTTTGCATTTAGGTCTATTTTTTGACAATAGCTTGAACAAAAAATACGTAATTTTGCTTCTAAAATGGTCACAATTACTATTTTTTGGTTCTTACGACCTCATTGTGACCTGAATAACGACAATAATTGATTAAACACAATAATAATAATAACTAACCCTAAACCTAATAAGTGTTTATTTTACGATTATTATTAGTATTATCTTGTCTTACGCTAGCTGTTTATATTTTAATTTATCTTTATCTTTCCCCTCCATCCCTTATTAAGAAATAAGAGGTTTTGTCTATAGGAGTTTTTGTTTATAAGAGTTTTGTTCATAAGAGATCTTCTAATAAGAGTGTTTTTTAAACTTCCTATAAGTTATCTGTTCTTTTCCTCTGTATCTACTGCGTTGCAACAATTACATTTCCCCATGTGTGGACAATAAAGGATTATCTTATCTTAATCTTCCCTCGTTATAACGGTAGAGTCGGATATTCCTGGTCAAAACGCAGTATTCCACGTGTTCCCAAACCTTTTATCCAAGAGCGTAACTCCGGTTCAAAGACATTTATAGTAGGACGCAGAACCCTCTCTTTCGTACCCACGGCGGCGAGCTGGCCATACTCACAGGGACGTGTATCTGTTTGCAGTCGTTTTGCAGGATGGCGTTCTGGAGCATGAAGTCGGACATGGACTGCATCACCACCTGTCCCGCCGGCACCGACGCCACGTGCAGCCCGAACAGTCTCTTGAACTCGCACAGGGTCAACACAAAGTACTTCCCGAATATGCTCTTGACAAAGTCCGTCAGGTCGAAGGCGCCGTTGCCGTTGCCGTTGGCGTTGGCGTGGCCCGCGTCGCCGTTCACCGAGCCGTTGGCCAGGTGCGGCGCCGTGTCCATGGGCTCGTCGTCCCTGCACACACCCCTTCTGGCCGCCAGCTCCTTCTTCAAGCTCGACTGGTGGGACTGGGCGCGCTCCTGGGCCATTCTCAAGCGCTGCTCGCCGGACACGTGCACGGCGTCTGAAAACGCACGCCCAGACGCGGTTACAAACTGAACCAGGGATAAAAGGAGAGCGACGGCGTAATTAATCCTGTACGTTACCGGGCTGAGGGCAACTCTTTGGCACGTAGTCTTCTTTTGAGAAGTTAAAGACTTTTTCCAACCTAAGAACAAAAGACATGACGTTAGATTGACCAAATATTCATTCAAAAATACTACAAAACGAACAAAGTATCAACTGTTTAAGTATAACAGCAAGTGTCAAGATCAATAAATGACAAGATCAATACAAACGACAGATGGAACCATATTTGAGGCTCAGAATTCTTTGTTTGTAGTTTTTCTTTGCACTAACGAGGACTTTGTTGTGGTAGAAAAGACGAGATTTGAGCTGTAAACTGGACTTTGAAAAGGGCAAATTTGACATAAACTGGACTCAAATATCGTGTTGTGCTTTATTTGTGGATTTTTGTGTTTTATCTGGATGCACTTTTAAAACATCTCCCGTCCGGTCTGTACCGTTAAGATGATAAAAATCTTTACGAATATATTATTTTTGATTGTTCTTTGTTTTTCTTTAATAAAAAATAAACAAAATATTATATATACGTTTTTTTTTAAATCAATAAAAACAAAAATAAATCAAATTAAATACAAAAAAATACCCTAAATACACCATAATTGACATACAGGGGGAAGAAATATATAATAATAATTAAAAAAATCTATAAAATAATAAGATAATCCATAAAATAAAAAGATCAATATCAATAAAAAAAGATCAATTAAATAAACTAAAAAAGAATCATTTTTAACAGCCCTAACTAGAGCCTTGAGTAGGGGACATTTGAACACAGCAAAGGTTTTACATTTTATTTCATTGTAACTAGTTTGATCTCCCATTATTGTCTTAGTCAGGGGTGGGCAATTGTTTTTCCTCCAAGGGCCATATTCCAATCGAGGCAAGTAGTGGAGGGCCAGACTGCATTCATTATGAGCACTTTTTTGTAAAATATAGGCTATTGAATCTATTATTTCATTTATTTTATGTTTTGAACACAAGTGCAGACACATGTTACATCGCTAAGACAGTTAAAGAATAGAAACTAAAATCTCAAGAGGGGCCGAATTAAAACAACTAATGCTTAGGTCTGGTCTGGGTGATAAACGCTGCATTGTTGCAGTCGCCGTCACGTACTTGCTCTGAATCCCCGTCCACAGCATGTTCTGCCGGTGAGCGATGTCCGCGTGCTTCCTGTTGAAATCGGCGTCGGTCGGGAGCCTGAACTCCCACCCGCGGTTCACCCGGGGAACCGCCACGTGCTCCAGGAACTCCTTCACGTCCTCCGGCGGCAGCTAGAAACACACACAGGGGGAGTCAGAGATTAAAGTGTGTTCAGGGCGCTCCGAGACGGGCGCTCCGAGACGCCGCCCCGAGGCGCCGCTCCGGTCGGCCCGCTCTTACTTTGATGACGGCGGTGACTTCCTTCCTCATGACGGTGCGCTCCATCGTGAACCGCCACATCTGTAAAAAACACACAAAAAAACATGAAATAAAGCACAATACTTACTCACTTGACTCATTTTGTTGATTTTTTTGTGCTTAATAGAAAAAAAGTGAAAATAAAATGTAAATCAAGTTCTGAATGTACAATATCATAAAAAAAAACATGAACTGCAATAAAGCAATAAAGAAATAGTAATATTAAACGTTTAAGCAGGTGTTTTGTATCTAGTAAAGAAAAATGATAAAATCTTCCACTGAAACAAAGACCTGGGTTAAATATTAACTCCCAAAAATGACAGTTTTATCATTTATTTATTGAATGATAAGTCAATGTGTAAGTTTTTTTTTTTTAATCTAAATGTGAGTGCATTTTAGTACTGGGAACTGAATTGTCAATATAAATACATCTAAAATAAAAATCTAATTGAAATAATTGTCACCTTTCCCCATTATGTTTTTTTTAAATAATTTGTTTTCGTGGGTTTCCGCTTCCCGTTTTATCCACATTTTGAGGACTTTTGCTCATTCTAAAGTTGCATTTTGCTGTAAGTGTGTAACTGTTCTAATCACGCTGGAACCCGTGGATTTACTGCAGAGCCAAAGGAACTACAGCGATTAAAGAAAGCGTCTACACATTAAAAAACAACGATAAAAAGTGTGTTTACCACAAAGTCTCTGCCTCGACAGAGCACTTCAGCCGGGACGCCGCTCAGAGCGCTGAAGGTGTTTTTAGGATACAAAACGTCACTGTAAAACACACACACTCTGATTACAATAGTGTCACACAGAGCGAGGAGCCACTGACATGAACGGCTTTTATTTACCTTTTGACAACCCAGTTTCCCTGAACCAGCAGCGCCACCTGCTGGATGCAGCGCAGCGCCGCGGTGGAGTCTGTGCCCGGGGCGAGGAGGCCCATCAGGTTCGCAAACGGCATCGATTTCACTTCAGAGACGAGACAAAACATTGTAACTTGCAGTTCATTCATTAGGCCTTAGTTATTTTATTACTTGGTTTACGGATCCGCCGCACTTAGATTATTGATTTCTACAATACAAATAAATTATTATCAATTTTCTTTTATAAAGTACCGCCGACAACGCAAAATAGCATTAAATTAAATGTAAAAAGCGGTATTAAGTAAAAAGATATGAGCGCGTGAAGCCATTTCTCGCCAAACTCCTGCGGAAGTCTGACGGAGCAGGTCGTCCCTGCGTTTCCCTGCTGCTGCGCGCCTTTATATCGCAAATACACATTTTAAACCCGTTTACCACATTTTCTTCAGCACGTTTTGCCGTGACTGGGTGGGTGGGGGAGGGTGCACACTTAAGCGTCAGTTCTGTCTGTCTAAAACACGCCAAATCTACTGTTACACTAACCTGTGCGCCGCGTCCCCCTCTCCTCCTTTGGTGCATTTTGGGCAAACCCGGAAGTATTTATATTTCGTCCACATGTGCAATATATTTCATTTAAAAATCCGTAAACCAAGTAATAAAATAAGTGCGGCCTAATTGATTTGAACAGAAGATGGAGTGTTTGTTCAAATTCACATAATTTTTCTAGAATAAATCAAAGCTGAACACTTGAACTCTGATTTCTGTGGATTCAATCTTTTACTCGAAAGATGTTTCTTGTTTTAAAGGACACATTAAGCTCAGTAATCTTCTGTGCCGTTTTTAAACCCATGAATCATCACCACGGAGCTCCGACTTAAACCTCGACGTGGGAAACGCCCGACTCTATTGTTTCATCGAGGAAAACGTGAGACGGCGACGTTCTCACGAGCACCTTTAAAGACAATAATGCGTAACACCGTCGCAGTGATTCACGAGCCTCACCGTTCTTCATGAGGGTCTTGACCTGCTCGGCGAGAGGCAGGGTCCTGACCTGCGCCATGGAGAGCACGTTACAGGGGCCCGCCGGCTGCACACTGCGACACACGAAACACACACTTAACACAATCTGCAAACGCAACACACATGGGACGTTTTGACTGAGAAACACTTACACTTTCTCTTCTGCTTGTGGAGGCATCAGCATGGCCAGGTATTCCCTACAAAGTGAGGACACGTTAAAGCGACTGCAGGCGAGTCATGTAGGGACAGTGTAGAGGACAGTGTAGGGACAGTGTAGAGACAGTGTCGGGACAGTGTAGGGACAGTGTAGAGACAGTGTAGGGACAGTGTAGAGGACAGTGTAGGGGACAGTGTAGGGGACAGTGTAGAGACAGTGTAGAGACAGTGTAGGGACAGTGTAGAGGACAGTGTAGGGACAGTGTAGAGGACAGTGTAGGGACAGTGTAGAGACAGTGTAGGGACAGTGTAGGGGACAGTGTAGAGACAGTGTAGGGAGAGTGTAGGGACAGTGTAGGGACAGTGTAGGGACAGTGTAGAGGACAGTGTAGAGGACAGTGTAGGGGACAGTGTAGGGACAGTGTAGAGGACAGTGTAGGGACAGTGTAGAGGACAGTGTAGGGGACAGTGTAGAGACAGTGTAGGGACAGTGTAGAGGACAGTGTAGGGACAGTGTAGGGACAGTGTAGGGACAGTGTAGGGGACAGTGTAGGGACAGTGTAGGGAGAGTGTAGGGAGAGTGTAGGGACAGTGTAGAGGACAGTGTAGGGGACAGTGTAGAGACAGTGTAGGGAGAGTGTAGGGAGAGTGTAGGGACAGTGTAGGGAGAGTGTAGGGACAGTGTAGAGGACAGTGTAGGGGACAGTGTAGGGGACAGTGTAGGGACAGTGTAGGGACAGTGTAGGGACAGTGTAGAGGACAGTGTAGAGACAGTGTAGGGACAGTGTAGGGACAGTGTAGGGACAGTGTAGAGGACAGTGTAGGGACAGTGTAGGGACAGTGTAGGGACAGTGTAGGGACAGTGTAGAGGACAGTGTAGAGGACAGTGTAGGGGACAGTGTAGGGGACAGTGTAGGGACAGTGTAGGGACAGTGTAGAGGACAGTGTAGGGGACAGTGTAGGGGACAGTGTAGGGACAGTGTAGAGACAGTGTAGAGACAGTGTAGAGACAGTTTAGGGGACAGTTTAGGGGACAGTTTAGGGGACAGTGTAGTGGACAGTTTAGGGGACAGTTTAGGGGACAGTTTAGGGGACAGTTTAGGGGACAGTGTAGTGACAGTGTAGGGACAGTGTAGGGACAGTGTAGGGACAGTGTAGGGACAGTTTAGGGACAGTTTAGGGACAGTTCAGTGACAGTAGTTTAGGGACAGTAGTTTAGGGACAGTAGTTTAGGGACAGTTTAGGGACAGTTTAGGGACAGTTCAGTGACAGTAGTTTAGGGACAGTAGTTTAGGGACAGTAGTTTAGGGACAGTTTAGTGACAGTTTAGTGACAGTTTAGTGACAGTTTAGTGACAGTTTAGTGACAGTTTAGTGACAGTTCAGGGACAGTAGTTTAGGGACAGTAGTTTAGGGACAGTTTAGTGACAGTTTAGTGACGGAGCCGAGCAGACTTACTTTGGCGTTTTGACCAGTTCAGAGTTTTGAGATCCGTCCACAGACTGACAGTACAGATACTGCCTCTCGTGCTCTGAGCGAGAATCCTGACAAAGACAGAGATCGTTCAGCTCAAACGGACAATTCCACGTGTCTGCAATTGTTCTCCTTCTCTAACGCTCACTACGCAACTGCAAGTCATGAATTGAGCGACGGAAACACATTTAAAAGTGTTATCGGGACTCAGTAGATTTAAAGGGGCGTATGGCAGGTTTATACAAAGTTCTAATTCTGATGTTATTTGGTGTATTTGTACCTGTTGTACTCATAAATGATAGTTTTACATCAATCGAGCAGGTATTTGCGAAGAAAATGCTGAAAAATGTGTAGAAAACGACAGGAAGTGACATCACACATGGGACACTCATTCAGTTTATGCATAAATGACACAAAATAAACTAGTTTTTTGACTCGCTAAACATGAATTCAACAAAATAAAGTTGCTCTCATATATTTTCATTCGTCAAATAAAAATAATTTGGACCAGTGTTTGCTGGGTAATTTCCTAGAGTGATGTCATTATTTACAAACAGGAAGTAAAATAATAAACCTAATAAACATGCTACTCCGAGACGACACTTTAATAATTTATTTATATATAACGAGTCGTCCGACCTGTAGGGGGCACTATTTACCCAAATTAGAGCAAAAAAGTGGTTGAAATGAATTCTAAATTGAATAAACGGTAGAGGAAAAGGCGTGTCCCGAGTCCCGTTGTGCGATCACAACTCGACGCTGAACATGACAGTCAAGTTCGTGCCTTTAACGGACGTTTCGCGGTTGGTTTTGCAGTTGGTTTTCGCGGGCGGTTTGGCGGTTCAATTCGCGGTTGGTTTGGCTGTCGGTTTCGCGGTTGGTTTGGCGGTTCGATTCGCGGTCGGTTTGGCGGTCGGTTTGGCAGTTCGATTCGCGGTTGGTTTGGCGGTTGGTTTGGCGTTTGGTTTGGCGGTCGATTTGGCGGTTCGTCCCGTAGCGCCCGGACTCACCTTGAGGCCGTGGTATCGCAGGTGAACCCACGGCTCCTCGGCCTGCTTCCTTTGGAGGAACTCGTAGGACTGGATCCTCCTCTGGCGCGCCTGCTCCGACTCGGGCCGGGCGAACCTCACCTGCCAAAACCAAATTCAACAGAGACTAAACAAACACGAGTGAAGCACAGGTACAGTTCCACGGCTTTCAAAGGGCGCGCCGAGCATATTGTTCAAGGTGTTTTCAGCAGCATCAACACGTGTAGCTAGGGCTCGCACGGTTACTAACGCGCACATTTAAATCACAGGTTCAATTAGCAAATTGCAAAGGCTGGAACACAGTGTTTAAACTCCCAAAGCGTAAAAATTAGCGCTCATTCTGCACAAAAAGTTGTATTTCAAGTTGTAGCGTAACGATTGATGTGAGAATAAACGTTGCGATTTAACGATTGTTCGCGATTATTGACGTCACGACCGAAACGCCAATTAAATCCCCCAAAAAATTTCCTTCGCACGTCACCGCTCCTCAAAGTGTGGCCTGCTTTATGAAATCAAACTTTATGAATGTTTAATTTGACATCAACAGCGAGATAAAAAGAGCACTTTACATTTAAGTTTATGTTTTAGTGCAAATTAATTCACATTGCTTCTCAAATAGTCACATTTCTTTAATTTTCCTTACAAAAAAGACCCAATTTTGTTTCTACAAATTGAATTAAAAACTAATATTTTCTTCTAAAACTTTCACGATTATCATTTTTTGTCATGATTTTCGATTAACTTGATAATCTTGACATGCCTTGCACAGACACGTTCCAAAATGTCATTTTCAATCTTTTTGTGAACTTTGAACTCAATCCCATAACTTCTCCGTCTCAAACCCACAAATCGTTCGCACTCCAAACGCAACAACATCGCCACGGCAACGATCAGCCGACTCATCATCGCACCGCAGAGTTGCGCTTTTACCGTTATGGCCTTGACCTCTTCTTCCGCCTCGTCTTGCGAAGAGTCTCCGCCTGCAAAAACACGACACGATGAAACTACAATCTGCACCGTCCCGTAAGCGTTTGGAGACTCCGGCGCCACGTTTCACCGGGACCTTCGCACCTTCTTTCTCCGCCTCCCTCTCCCGGGTTTTGCTGTCGGCTTTGTCCAGGTAGGAGAAGCTGGGTCTCATCTGGAGGATCCCGGTCAGAGGAGTGACGTGGAGTTCGCCTGGGGAAGAAGCACACGCATGTATTCTGGTTTCTGTGGGGCGCGGCGTGAAGGTGAAGCCAAGGTCACGGGGGGCACGGCACCTTTGCGAAAGACGGCGGCGGCGTATCGGGACGTGTTGGTGGTGGCCTGGATGGAGGAAAAGGTCTGCTTGTCCATGATTTTCCTGTCAAAAAAAATATATGAAAAAGCACGAATGTTAAAAGCCAGGAATAAATGTATGCACGCTGCTGCAGCAGCAAATATATATATATATATATATATATATATATATATATATATATATATATATATATATATATATATATATATATATATATATATATATATATATATATATATATATATATTATATATATATATATATATATATATATATATATATATATATATATATATATATATATATATATATATATATATATGAAAAATAAATCATTGCTTCTTGTCTATAGCTACCGTATTTTCCGGAGTATAAGTCGCACTAGCCAAAAAATGCATAATAGAGAAGAAAAAAACATATATAAGTGGCACTGGAGTATGAAATGCGGTTACAAGTGTGAAAATAACAAATAATATCACATATAACTCGCTCCGGAGTATAAGTATAAATATAAGTATAAGTCGCACCTCGGCCAAAACTATGAATAAAGATGCGACTTAAGAGTCCAGAAAATACGATATATGGCAGCTTTATTTTGTAGATTTTCCTTTGCATTTATTTATTTTTAAAATATATATATATATATATATATATAATATTTTAAAAATAAATAAATGCAAAGGAAAATCTACAAAATAAAGCTGCCATATATATATATTTTATTTTAAAGTTGTTGTTGTTTTTTATACACGGAACACGCCAAGAAAGTGAAATTTTAAATACAAATACAAACAAAAATCCACTAGATAATAACAAAATTAAATTAACATTCCTGGCATTGTCAAATAAATAAATAAATCCCAATTTATCTCGGGTTAGGGTTAAAAGTGGATTATTTTTTATAAAACTAGCAACTTCCTGTATTTTTTACATATTTTTTTCTTACAGTAAAATTCAGACTATCGAGGCTCCTAAATACAAGTCCTACTCTACTGTCCCCTTGATGCCCCCGTGTCTGTCTGCACCTCCACGTCTGGCTCTGCTCCAGCACTTGCACTTAGCGAGTGAGAAAGTGAAACAGAGGCTACTACTACTACTGCTGCCGCTGCTGCTACCGCTGCTGCTGCTACCGCTACTGCTACCGCTACTGCTGCTGCTACCGCTACTGCTGCTGCTACCGCTGCTACCGCTACCGCTACTGCCGCTGCTGCTACTGCTGCTACTACTACTGCTGCTACTACTACTGCTGCTGCTACTGCTGCTACTACTACTGCTGCTACTACTACTGCTGCTACTACTACTGCTGCTACTACTACTGCTGCTACTACTACTGCTGCTGCTACTACTGCTGCTGCTACTACTGCTAATACTGCTACTGCTAATACTGCCACTGCTACTGCTACCGCTGCCGCTACTACTACTACTACTACTAATGCTGCTACTACTACTGCTGCTGCTACTACTTCTACTGCTACTACAAACTAGTCATCGTTTTGTATGTCCTGACTTGACGACTGGGACACAAAAACTCGGGAGAAAACGTCATTCCGAGGTCCGAGTTCTGACCTTTGAAGACGACTGAAACGCTGCATTAACGCCGATGTATAAAAAGGAGGAACTCGTACCGACCCGCGAATAAACAGGAAGTGAAGTAATAAGACGTACGCTGAATACGTGTTGGTCTCGTCGTACGTGGTGCCGTCCACGTTCAGGGCGATCTGTTCTCCTTTGCTGCGGCAGTAGTTCGGGCTCATCGCGTCCATCGCCATCTCCAGCTCCAACTGAAAAACGAGTAGAAAACCTTCAGTTAAACCTCGGCCGCGCGTGTATTCGGTCATGTGACGTCTTACTCGTTGCTGTTTGGGTTTGATTTTGGCGGCCAAGTGGTTGACGTCGTCGTAGTTCATGGCAGAAGGACGGACCGGATACTGTTTCCATACACACACAAAAACACAAAAAGACTTAAAAGACACATATTAAGCATTGCTGTATTTGTTATGGATGGTCCTATGTGGATTGTTGCAGCCAGCAAGCTAAAGCTAAAGCTAAAGCGTCGATATATGTGGCAGATAACCGATATTCAGATTTGAAAATCCATCGAAAAAAAGTCAAAAATCTATAGTAAATTTAAGTTCAGTTCAACAGTTCAAAAGTTCAGTTCACAAATTAACTTTTCACTCAAGTTAAGTCGATATTTGTGGCCGATAACTGATATTTAGATTTGAAAATGCATGGAAAAATTCAAAAATATATGGTAAGTTGAAGTTCAGTTCAAAAGCTCAAAAATGAACGTTTCCCTCAAGTTAAAATCATTACAAAACAGATTTATTTGGGATGTACAGTGATTTATGGCATGATTATGTAAAGTAAAGCAATATGTTTAGCCCAATTACTCTTCTATTTTTCATTTCTACTCATGAGTCTGTTCAAAAAGACAAATCTGATTCAAGGAGGAAAAAATGACACATGGACACACAAACGCAGAGTGCCAGCAAAAAACAAAATATATAAGAAAATATCAGCATCAAATATCGGACGTTTTCCCTTCTGTTCTCACCGACATCCGTGAAAATGGATTGATTCTGGCCGATACCGATACTGGAACCAATATATTGTCCATCCCAATTGTTTGTATTGTTTTTGGCCTCTAAACATGCTCTCGAGTACCTTTACTTTGTCATCTCACGTTTTACTTTCTACTTTCTATCCGCCGGGCGTTCCCTCATCAGGATTTAGCGCCAACACTCCACCTACTGGCGGCAGAGGGAATTACAAGGGGGAAATAACAAACGCTAACTTGCCCGACATGCCAACATAAGCGTTTTTCTTTTTCTTTCGACGTTACAGTTCTGGGAAACTTACGATGGAGTGATTTCAGAGGCTCGAAGGAGGAGGCGCGACGATGAGCTCGTAAACGGACGTATTGAAACGGAAAAACGTGAATGAAGCTAAACACAACAACTCCAGCTATGTTTCTGATGAGGAAACCATGTTAACTCTGTCAGTTTGGTCTAATATGTGACTTTAAAGCGTTTCAGAAAGTGGAAATGCCAGTTAAACCTGAAACAAAGCTTATTTTCTTCCCACAACAACAACAACAACAACACACAAACAATGAAAAAGCAAGCCGTACTGCATTCAGTCATTTAAACGTGCACCTCTGCAGCTTACCTGGAGAAGATAGAGGTTTTCGGTGAGACTTTTGGCGAGATACACGTCGATCTAAACAAAGTAAAGTAAATAAATATATATACAGCCTTGTAATACACGCTCGATCGTGATGTTGCATTGTTTTATGCTAATAGAATGAATTAGAATATAAAATTAATTCAAATTAAAGTGGAAAAATCTTAAAAACAAGAGTCTTTTTGGAATTCCAGCCTTTCAGTATTTAACAAAACTATATTTCTACACCTTACAAGTATAAGAAGTGCGTATTAATACGAAAACACAACTAAAATTTACCTATTACGCTGTGATATTTGGTAAACAAGCAAAGAAACAAGTGACTTAGTCTAGTTTGTTCCACGGCAGATTAAACCGTTAGCTCTAAACCCGCTATGCCAATGTCGCACTTCATAAACGTTTAATAAATTGCGTGTTAAACGACGGGAGCATTGGAAATACCTCTTCTATAATCGGGTCGTCGTCGTCTCCACTGGCCATTTTGATCAAGACTGAACTCAGAGACCGAAGCGGACGAAGGTGGAGCAGATCTCAGGGGCCCAACCTGGAACCAAACGAGGAATAGCTAAAGTATTATTGATGTTTGTGTTTTTTCAGTAAGCTACACTCAATTATTTTAAACAACCCGTATTTTCCAGAGTATAAGTTGCACCAGCCAAAAAATGCATAATAGAGAAGAAAAAAACATACACAAGTCGCACTGGAGTATGAAATGCAGTTGCAAGTGTGAAAATAACAAATAATATCACATATATGTCACTCCGGAGTATAAGTATATAAGTATAAATATAAGTACAAGTCACACCCCGGCCAAAACTATGAAAAAGGTGCGACTTGTAGTGCGGAAAATACGGTATTTGTTTTGTGGCGATTGGGTTTTAACTCGTGATTATCGAGTTAAAAGATTATTTCTGATGTACATTCAAGATCTTTTAATGCATTTTAAACCAAATAATGGTTGAAATATTGCGGTTAAAGGGTTCGAAATAGAAAATATTTACAAAAAAAGTGTAAAATTTATGAAAACCCGAACTAGTTTGTTCCTTTTAATGTTGTAATTACAATTTAATTTGAAATCACCACCGTCTTTGTCATAAGACATTTCCACACTCGTTTTAAAGATTAAAATGATAAAAAAACACAACTTAGATTATTTGTTATAGTCGCCTGGTCACGATTAGTTGCAGCAATAAATAAGATAGATAAAAGGTAAATAAAGATAGATTATTGGACAATTTACGTGTTTATTAGGCAAGTTTAGCTAAAATCTTCATCGTGACAGCACCATTTGTTTTGTGGTGATGCAGCAAATACAATAAAAGGCCCGTTATGACGTAAGCAATGCCTGAAAAAGCATATTAATCGTTTTGTACATTTGATCTGTGCTAAACTGACTAAACCCTGGATGACAGATGAGACAAAACCTGTCAAGAGTCATCACTGATTGTGTTTAAATCAGGTAATGATGCAAGACAATGCCATTTAAAGCACCACCGACACACGCAACGACACGTGCCACGTCTTTAAAGCAGGTTAAAAACAATAGCTGAACAATCTTGACCCACAATGCAGCAGAATTACACGTGCTAAAGTACAAGTTTATGTGGCAGTGTGTTTAACTTGGGGCAAAAGCTATCGACACACCGGTGGAGATTGACACAAAACCGGGCCTGTTTTAAAAGTATTTACGGGGTTTTATTTAATTTTAGAAACACGTACGAAATCGTGACGAGTAACACAATCATAGAAACTACTACATGTGTGATAAAAGTGCGTAAAAGCGCGACTGTCACGCGAAAAAGACGCTGCTGGTGGTCAGCGGCTAGCGTCAGCATGCTACTAGCTCAGGATGCTAACAAACACATGCCGGGGGAGCAGACGCGGCGCAGAGCCGCATTAGCGCGTTTGGATCGCGGGTGTTTTGCCGCGCGGGTCGGTCCCTCTCACCGGCACACTTCGCCCGGTTATCTCATCCGTGCACGGGGGCCCCGGGGGGTCGCAGGCGGCTCCTGGTCGGCGCGCGCGCGGCGTGGGGGCTAGCACATTTCCAGCCCGTGCGGAGCTTATTGACTCCTGGTTGACTCGGTGCGCGCACGTGGGGAGGAACATGGGAGGAGCATGGGAACAGCTCGTCGTCACGCCCACAATTCAAAGCGCTGACGGGATTGGTTGTTTTGGGAGCGTCAAACTCACGGATGTACAGTCAAACTTTAGATTTATTGTCAAACTTTAGAATTGTTTTCACGATAAACCGCCGGACACGTGACGCGTTTTGTCGTTGGTTCAAAATGTCGTGTCCGCCGCGGGATTCGAACCCGCGTACACATGGCGTTTCAGCCTGCGTCAGATGCTCGGCCACACACGCTTTAACCTGTAATGTTCCGCAATATTGCATTATCTATCGTAATGTGGCGCGTCTGTCTCCATGGCGACTGTTCCCAATGTTTGGTTTTAACTTTATTCCAGTGGCGGTTGGTGAGTTTTTTTTCAGGTGGGACTATTTAAAATGTTGAATTTCGTAGATGTAATTTCCTGCATTCTGGTGCATTTTAGGCACTTCTCAACCTGTTTGTCGTCCCAGGGGGAGATAACGTGTAGTAAAGCGGGAGATTCCCCCCCAGAGCGAGAGGTTTCAATTTCTCTCAGAATTAAGAGAAATTAACAAGTAAATACGAACGAAAATACCGGAAGTCGTGCATCAGGACTTGTAGGACGCACATCCGTCCCACTTTTCGCTCAACGGTTTGTTTCTGTTCTTAAAGGTGGTATGGACGATTTTTCGGCGATTTGAGAACGCAGGCGGAAGTGCACATGCCCCTCCCCCGTGTGGACCGATACAACACACACGTGCGTTTGTTTATTAGCGCAACGGATCGCATCGCATCTCTCGTCTCCCGTAGATTTCTGTCCACTTCTGCGTCAGCTCGAACTGTCTTTCTCCGTCTTCATTTTGCCCCGTACACTGAGGGAACTATATTATGATAGATCCATGCGCTTAGACACGCGGAAACGTGGGCACGAACCGCACGCGGCTGCAGGTGAGCGGTAGGTGCGTTTTATGATTGATACGTGGCAGGACAAATGATTTATCCACGCCACGAGGAAATATAACAAAAAAAATTGCTGAAAAAAATCGTCCATACCACCTTAAACAGACAGTGCAGAAATGAGCCGGTACTTGACTTGACCAGTCCGTGAGTCATTCACGTGGTTCACTCTCATGGTGTGGATGGTCTGTTGGGTCATGTTCACTTCTGGCTTGTCAGGTCCGAGTTGTTTTACAATGAGCTTTTCCTCAAAAGTTCTTCTTCCAAAGGGAGAAGCAGATGGAAGGATTTGACTTTGGGGCAAATTCATCCGACTTTGCCATTTGACACACTTCGCTGCTGGAATAAAAACACCTGTAAACAGCAGCTGCAGTGGTGCATCTTGGTACTTTGGGGCGCTAATCTTCAGCGCCTCAAACCCATAAAATTCCTCGACGATGATTGGCGGATGTGTATTCTTTTTTGCCTAGCAACAGGGGAGCCATTGGCTTAAATACAGCACAATGGGGCTGAACAGGAGCCCCGGGACGAGCCTATTGGCTCCTACACCAAACATGACAAACGTTCACGTTTTAAACGTGGAACTTGAAAGTGAATGTAAATATAGTTCTGGAGAGTTCTAATCATCAATAGCATCTAATTAACACAGTTTTTTTTTTCAAAATGAGAGATTATTTAAAAAATAAAATAAATACAGGCAGTCAGGTCAGGGGGGGCGGCGCCCCAGCGCCCCCTATGGGCGAGCCGCCACTGGTTTCGTGTCTTTTTGGAAATGATTTGTTTCGGTGATGATTTGTTTGACGAGACGGTGTAATCCTCGGTTCGTCCAGCAGGGGGCCGTGCTGTTTTAGCCGACATCCAGAAGTCACTTTTTTTTAATTATATTTCATTTTTTTTACTCTTTAACATTTATAGTTATTAGTAGAAATGTCGGTGTAATCCCTCATTCGTCCAGGCGTGTTCCATAGTAGAAAAAGCTTCAGTTGTAGTCATCTGGACTCAGTTTGAAAAAGTAGACGTTTCGACTCTCATCCAAGAGTCATTGTCAATAACAGAATTTAGGTCGAGAACTCCGATATAAATACTGTTCTGTGGTAAGACCCGCCCATTGGGAGGAGCCTTCCTGAAGTAGAAAGAGTTGTTGGTTTCAACAGAAACTCCCCCCTTGTATCTACCGAGCTAGCCTATTCAGAATCTTAATGGGCTGTTAAAACCTCTTTGTCTTAGTGAGACCCTGGCTCAACCACCCTGAGTACCTGATTAGCATTTGAATGCCCTGGTCCTTTACCTTTCCAGGGGTTCAGAATCCCATTATAAATAACAGGAAGATTAAACCTAAGCCCTCCATTTCTGTTTAAAGAAGGTCTTTCTTTTTTAACAAAAATAGCTTCCTTGACTCCTCTTTCAAACCATCTTTTCTCCCTGCTTAAAACCTTCACCTCACCGTCTTCAAACGAGTGATTAGAGGCTTCAAGATGGAGATGCACGGCACTCTGTGGACCTGAACTAGTATTTCTTCTGTGCTGATAAAGCCTCTTGTGTAGAGGCTGTTTCGTCTCACCTATGTAACGTTCTTTACAGCTTTCTTCACTGCATTGGATCGAATAAACTACATTGCTCTGTTTTTGAGTCGGCAATTTGTCCTTTGGGTGAACCAGTTTTTGTCTTAAAGTGTTGCCTGGTTTAAAATAAACAGGGACTTCGTGTTGTCTAAAAATTCTCTGCAGTTTTTCCGACAGGCCAGACACAGCAGGGAGAAAAGATGGTTTGAAAGAGGAGTCAAGGAAGCTATTTTTGTTAAAAAAGAAAGACCTTCTTTAAACAGAAATGGAGGGCTTAGGTTTAATCTTCCTGTTATTTATAATGGGATTCTGAACCCCTGGAAAGGTAAAGGACCAGGGAATTCAAATGCTAATCAGGTACTCAGGGTGGTTGAGCCAGGGTCTCACTAAGACAAAGAGGTTTTAACAGCCCATTAAGATTCTGAATAGGCTCGGTAGATACAAGGGGGGAGTTTCTGTTGAAACCAACAACTCTTTCTACTTCAGGAAGGCTCCTCCCAATGGGCGGGTCTTACCACAGAACAGTATTAATATCGGAGTTCTCGACCTAAATTCTGTTATTGACAATGACTCTTGGATGAGAGTCGAAACGTCTACTTTTTCAAACTGAGTCCAGATGACTACAACTGAAGCTTTTTCTACTATGGAACACGCCTGGACGAATGAGGGATTACACCGACATATTTCCAAGAATTTTGGGCCTAAAACCTTGGATTTAGTTCGGGAACTCGAATCTGTAGCCAGGAAACTAGCAGACAACAGGAATCACTTGAGGTTCAATCTTAGATGCAGACAGAACAACATGATCCCGAAGAGCCTGCAGATCAAATCACCGGTCAGAGGACACAGAGCAGAGAGGATTTGGAGAAGGAGCCTTATGCAGATGCTCAGTGAAAGGATCCAGGAAAACAACATCAGAATTGATAAATTGAAAGGCAGAACAGGAACTTTACAGGAGAAATTAACCAGCATACTCCCTGAAGAAGCTTTCAAAAGAGTGCTGGAGTTTACACAGACAGCACAAGAAGCACAGCACAAGAAGAGCAAAGAACGCCAAATCAAGAAGTTCAACATTCTTTTGAACAAAAAGAATGCAGGTGAGGTCGAGCTCGACATTAGGACTGAGACAGACAAATTAGCGACCAGCAAAAACAATTGGATTAAGAACCTATCAGATCGTGTTCTGACACAGGCAGAAAAGGAGGTGCTCTCTAAAGGGCTCAACTTTTCTGTCACCTCTAAACACATCCCTACAGAGGACTACATCACAGCCACTGAAACGGCAATTAGAAACAACAAAATGACTGAATCGGAGGCTGCAGACCTGAGGTTACGTGTCACAGCGACCCTGAAGAGTGCCAAACCACCGCCTTCAAATATCACAGCTGAAGAGAGTAAAGCACTTTCAGCACTGGAAAAAGATCATAGCATCAACATCCTCCCAGCAGACAAGGGACGTTGCACTGTGATTCTCAACGCAGCTGATTACGAAGCCAAAGTCCACACCCTCCTCGAGGACACGACCACATACGAGCGCTTGAAAAGAGATCCGACCAGTGGTTACAAGAAGAAAGTGATAGACTGTTTACAAAGGCTGGAAAAAGAGGAAGCGATAGACCGGCCTCTGTATTACAGACTGTATCCTGGTGAAGCCATGCCTTGCATTTATGGCCTTCCAAAAATACACAAAAAGGAGGTGCCACTCAGACCCATAGTGTGCAGCACAGATTCCATCACTTACAATGTGGCCAAGCATTTAACAACTATATTGGCTCCGCTTGTGGGGAATTCGGTACATCATGTGGATAACACGCACAACTTTGTGGATAAAGTGAAACATCTCCAACTGGACCCAGATGACCTCATGGTTTCATATGATGTGGTGTCCCTGTTCACCTGCATCCCGACCTCTGATGCAGTAGCAGCAGTGAGGACCAGACTGCAGGAAGACACCACCCTACAGGAAAGGACCAAACTGACACCTGAACACATATGTAAACTGTTGGACATCTGTCTGAACACCACTTACTTTCAATTCCGGGGACAATTTTACAGACAGATTCATGGCTGTGCCATGGGCTCGCCCGTCTCTCCCATAGTGGCCAACCTGTACATGGAGCACTTTGAGAAGAAGGCACTGTCCTCATTCTCAGGCATAGCCCCAAAACTGTGGCTCCGCTATGTCGATGATACTTTTGTAACAATCAAGAAACAAGAGCTGGAAACCTTCTCTGATCACATCAATGCTGTGGACCCACATATCAGGTTTACAAGAGAAGACGCTAAGGAGAATCGCTTGGCCTTTCTTGATTGTGCCACGATCAGAGGAGAGGACGGGAAACTCCAAATAGAAGTATATAGGAAACCTACACACACGGACCAGTATCTGCTCTTTGGCTCCAACCACCCACTACAGCACAAGCTGGGTGTGATCAGAACCTTACAACACAGAGCTCAAGGTGTGCCCACCAGCTCAGAGGGCAAGAAGAAAGAGGAAAAACATGTCCGTAATGCCCTCTCAGCCTGTGGTTACCCCGCTTGGGCTCTCAACAGAGTGAAGAGAACCAAGAAGCAGGACAAAAGGGAAACTGAACAGAGAAGGAAGGGTGTTTCTATCCCTTATGTGTCTGGCCTGTCGGAAAAACTGCAGAGAATTTTTAGACAACACGAAGTCCCTGTTTATTTTAAACCAGGCAACACTTTAAGACAAAAACTGGTTCATCCAAAGGACAAGTTGCCGACTCAAAAACAGAGCAATGTAGTTTATTCGATCCAATGCAGTGAAGAAAGTTGTAAAGAATGTTACATAGGTGAGACGAAACAGCCTCTACACAAGAGGCTTTATCAGCACAGAAGAAATACTAGTTCAGGACCTCAGAGCGCCGTGCATCTCCATCTTGAAGCCTCTAATCACTCGATTGAAGACGGTGAGGTGAAGGTTTTAAGCAGGGAGAAAAGATGGTTTGAAAGAGGAGTCAAGGAAGCTATTTTTGTTAAAAAAGAAAGACCTTCTTTAAACAGAAATGGAGGGCTTAGGTTTAATCTTCCTGTTATCTATAATGGGTTACTGAACCCCTGGAAAGGTAAAGGACCAGGGCATTCAAATGCTAATCAGGTACTCAGGGTGGTTGAGCCAGGGTCTCACTAAGACAAAGAGGTTTTAACAGCCCATTAAGATTCTGAATAGGCTAGCTCGGTAGATACAAGGGGGGAGTTTCTGTTGAAACCAACAACTCTTTCTACTTCAGGAAGGCTCCTCCCAATGGGCGGGTCTTACCACAGAACAGTATTAATATCGGAGTTCTCGACCTAAATTCTGTTATTGACAATGACTCTTGGATGAGAGTCGAAACGTCTACTTTTTCAAACTGAGTCCAGATGACTACAACTGAAGCTTTTTCTACTATTATTAGTAGAAATGACTAAAGTTATGTATACTTCAAAACCCAGGGAAATGTGTCCTCTGCATTTGACCCATCCTGGAACTGGAATTTTGAACTTTGGTTTGTAAAAAACATAAAATAATAATTGAAAAAATAACTTTATTTCAAGATAAATTTTGCTTGTTAAAACCGCTGCGTTAGTTAATTTATTACTTGGTTTACGGATTCTAAGATGAAATATATTGAACAGGCAGAAAAAATATAAATATAATTTCAATTTCAAAAGATTTTTTCTTCATAAAACATTAATATCGTTATGAGCGGTGCGTGAAAAATTGCTTCACGCGCTCTTATCTTTTGACTTAATACCACTTTTTATATTTCATTTAATGCTTTTTAGCGTTGTCGGCAGTAATTTATAGAAAAATGTATAAATTATAAATCAATAATCTAAGTACGGCGGATCCGTAAACCAAGTAATAAAATAACTGCGGCTTTACAAGTGGCAGCGGAGTCACATGACCTGCACCTGCGTTACCACGGAAACCACACTCGCGTTGTAACATGAATGAAGTGAACGGGGCTTTCATGAACGAGTCTGACGAGAACGTGTATTCATTTTGCTCTTGGTTCTCCCGCCTTGTCCTCCCAGTGAAGAGGTCGTGGGTTCGACTCCCGAGCGCCTCCTTCTCTTGCCCAAGGGCACAACGGCGTCCGCCCTTTAAACTCGCTCTCGTTCCTTCGGTTTATGGACTTAAACATCACCCTAATTGTTATTATCGCTGTTGTTGTAGGTTTTTAATTCCACTTCATATCATTTTCTACACATTTTTCCAAGTTTTCTCCACAAATTCCTGCTCGATTGGAGGAAAACTATCATTTATATGATGACAAATATAAACACAACAGATAAAGTCAACGTTATTATTGGTATAAAGGTGTCATGGGCCCTTTAACGTTCGGGGGCGTGGTTACAAAGTGCACTCTGACCTGAACCCGGTCGTCTGTGGCATTGTGGATGTGACAGTTTAAACACAACTGATGATTCCAACCAAGAGCTTTATTTGAACTGTGGGCACTGCAGTACTTGACACTAGTACTTGTACTGCAGTACTTGACACTAGTACTTGTACTGCAGTACTTGACACTAGTACTTGTACTGCAGTACTTGACACTAGTACTTGTACTGCAGTACTTGACTCTAGTACTTGTACTGCAGTTCTTGACTCTAGTACTTGTACTGCAGTACTTTGACTCCAATACTTGTACTGCAGTACTTTGACTCCAGTACTTGTACTGCAGTACTTGACTCTAGTACTTGTACTGCAGTACTTTGACTCCAGTACTTGTACTGCAGTACTTTGACTCTAGTACTTGTACTGCAGTACTTTGACTCCAATACTTGTACTGCAGTACTTTGACTCCAGTACTTGTACTGCAGTACTTGACTCTAGTACTTGTACTGCAGTACTTTGACTCCAGTACTTGTACTGCAGTACTTTGACTCTAGTACTTGTACTGCAGTACTTTGACTCCAGTACTTGTACTGCAGTACTTTGACTCTAGTACTTGTACTGCAGTACTTTGATTCCAGTACTTGTACTGCATTACTTTGACTCTAGTACTTGTACTGCAGTACTTTGACTCCAGTACTTGTACTGTAGTACTTTGACTCCAGTACTTGTACTGCAGTACTTTACAAGAAAAACTGCTACTTTCAACCTAAACCGCAGTGACTCTGTGTTGTTTCCAAAACTGTCTAAAAACCAGAAAGACCAGGCTGTTTCTTGGAACAAACTTGGAGCAAAGCCTAAACGATACAAAGACAACGTGAAGTCGCCTAAAATTCAGCTCACCAACAGATTTTTACCACTTTCAGAGATGGAATTAAATGAAAAAAGGAAAGATGACGTGGCCAAAATACAGCGAGGAGGAACTGTGCCACAAGCCAAGGTCAAGATTGTTTTAGTTGGGGACGGCGCGATAAGTCACGTGACGCATGAAAAGATAAACACACATTCTTTTCCAAGCGCCACTGTTTCTGAGATAACGTCACTCCTTCCAAATATTATGGCTAAGCATGGAGGAGCTAAACAGCTGATTGTGCACGTGGGTGCAGTGGACATGCGGCGGGAACAGACTGAAGTTTTGAAAAAAGAATTCTTGAAGTTATTCGACGTGCTTGATAAAATGGAAATCAAAACTTTCATAAGTGGACCTCTTCCAAACATCGACAGGAGGATAAACAAGTTTAGCCGGCTTCTTCAGCTGAACACATGGCTGTCCAAAGAGTGTCCCCCTAGAGGACTACACTACATTGAGAACTTCTATCTATTCTGGAAACGAGAGGACCTGTTTAAGAGAAATGGCCCCCACCTATGCAGAGGTGGAGTGAGGGTGCTGACAGAGAACCTGCTCCACGCTCTGAGGCATTGGACTGGGCCTGGACAGGGTCCTGAGCAGATAGTTAGAGAAGAGAGGAATGAGAGAAGAATTCCTGCTCCCTCAGCCAGAGACCGAGCCAATGTTTCAACATCAAAAGCACCACAACCTCAGCCTCCACCAAAGGATTCATCAGCAGCTGCTCCACCACCACCAGCAAAGGATTCAGCTCCAGCTGCTCCACATTCACCTCCACCGCCTCCAGCAAAGGAACAATCTTCAAAGGCCTTGGACCCATCTGTGACAAGCCCAACAACATCCCTGTCATCGCCCCTGCCTTCACACCAGCCCTGGGTTCCCCCTGCAACATCTACTCCCACTAAAGATTCATCATTCTCCTTCTCATCTCCACTCTCACCCATGGGCCTTCCCAGCCATTTTGAAAGTCTGATCAAATCAGGCATTAAGATGGCTCCACTCACGCCCAATATAGCAAGGGCTATGTCAGTACCGACTACACCAACAAAAGCCCCACCACCCATCCCCCCTCGCCTCTCACCTGGTCCCAAACTCTCCTTGGCTACAAAAGGCCCACCACCCATCCAACCTCGCCTTTTACCTGGTATCTCCCATAGCTAGGATGCACTGGGTCTCAGCGTTGCCGGGACTTATTGTCACATTAAAAATCAAACCAACCCGGGGCCCTATGTAAAAAGAGCCCCCCCATGTGCTATTTCTGTAGTCACATCATCACACAGATGGAAAAACAAAATGCGAGTCAGGCCCAATCTGAGAAATGTGATTCATATTCCCTGTGAAAAGATAAAGCCCAGTCCCACTGAATCTAGTCTGAAACTTGCTGTGCTAAATGTCAGATCCTTATGTAACAAATCTCTCTTAATTAATAATTTTATTTCTTCTTATAATCTTGATTTTATGTTTTTAACTGAAACATGGCTTGACAAAAACACAGGAAATGTAGTTCTGATAGAATCTGCTCCACCCAACTTTAAGTTTGAATCTGAAACACGAGAAAACAAAAAAGGGGGTGGAGTCTGTGCTGTCTTTAGAAATGAAATAATTACCCGCAGGTTGTTTTTTGGGGTGTTTTCATCATTTGAGTATGTATCCTTTAAAATGGAGCTAAAACGGTCTCCATCCATTCTCTTCATTGTTTTATACAAGCCTCCCCAGCACTGCCAAAGTTTTATTGATGATTTTACTGAGATGCTTTCAGTCATATGCACAGACTTTGATGGTTTGGTCATTACAGGTGATTTCAATGTACATGTTGATAATATTTGTGACAGAAATGCTAAAGAGCTTGATGCTGTCCTTGAAACCTTCAGTCTTACTCAGCATGTGAGAGGCCCCACCCACAGCAAAGGACACACTCTAGATCTCATAATTACAAAGGGGGTAAATATTTCAAATGTTAATGTGATCGATGTTGCTCTGTCTGATCATTTCTGTGTCTTCTTTGACCTGTCTGTTTCTCCCCAACCTCCGGTTGGTCCTGCAGTTGTTCAGAGGAGACACATAAGTGATAGCACAGGTGCACTGTTTATGGAAATGATAAACTTTGAAAATGTCTCATGTTCTAATGTAAATGATTTGTTGAACTCTGTTACATCTAGTGTTTTGAATGTTCTGGACACCATCGCCCCTATAAAGGCTAAAATGGTTAAAAATAAGCAGAAGGCGCCGTGGAGAAATGATGATTCGGTCAGGGCACAGAAAAGGGAGTGCCGCAGGGCCGAACGGAAATGGCGCAAGTCAAAGCTCCAGGTTCAAAAAGAGATTTACAAAGAAAAGCTGAACATGTACAACCTAATCTTATGTAGAACTAGGGAAAGATATTTTTCTGAAATAATTGGAAGCTGCAGTAACAACTCGCGTGTCCTGTTTGCCACAGTAAACAGATTAACAAACCCTCCAGCTCAGCTGCCGTTAGAACTCATTTCCACATCCAAGTGTAATGAGTTTGCATTATTCTTTAATGACAAAGTTCAGGGCATTAAAAATGCTATAAATCCCACAATGCAAAAAATTACCCTAAAACCACCAAGACACTTAGAGCTAACTCACTTTGCACCAGTAACTGACAAAACTGTCCATGAGATCATCACCAGTCTGAGTTCATCTACATGCTGCCTTGATGTGTTACCCATCAGATTTCTAAAGTCTGTGCTGAACAGTTTGTTAGCACCATTCACTCACATAGTTAACATGTCGCTTCAATCTGGAACATTCCCAATGTCTTTGAAAACTGCGGTCATAAAGCCTCTCCTAAAGAAGAGCAGTCTTGATGCCGCAGTACTGAGTAATTACCGGCCCATCTCTAATCTGCCATTTTGGGGCAAAGTCCTTGAAAAGGTTGTTTACCAACAGCTCACAGATTTCCTCTTAATAAACAACTCATTTGATGTTTTTCAGTCAGGTTTTAGACCTCATCACAGCACTGAGACTGCTCTTGTCAAGGTGACAAATGACATCCGCCTGAACACTGACACGGGCAAAGCCTCAGTCTTAATTCTGTTAGATCTGAGTGCTGCTTTTGACACTGTCGATCATGGGATCCTCTTACAGAGACTAGAGGACTGGGTGGGCATCACTGGCACTGCCCTAAACTGGTTAAGGTCCTATCTGGAAGACAGGAAGTACTTTGTTGAAATTGGTAGCTGTGTCTCAGACCACATGACCCTGACCTGTGGAGTGCCCCAAGGGTCAGTCCTGGGTCCCCTTCTGTTCAACCTCTACATGCTGCCGTTAGGTCAGTTGATACGCAGTGAAATGTGTCCTATCACAATTATGCAGACGACACTCAGATCTATGTTTCACTATCGGCAGGTGACTATGGACCAGTAGATTCACTCTGTCACTGCATCCAACAGATCAGTATGTGGATGCAAAACAACTTTCTCCAGCTGAACTCAGACAAGACTGAAATAATCGTTTTTGGCCCACAGAAACAAAGAGAAAGTGTTAGCGGTCACCTCCAGAGTCTCGCTCTAAAACCTACAAACCAAATTAGAAATCTGGGGGTAATAATGGACTCAGACTTGAACTTTAATAGCCACGTCAAATCAATAACATCAGCAGCTTTTTACCATCTAAAAAACATTGCCAAAATCAAAAATATAGTGTCAAAACCAGATTTAGAGAGACTTATCCATGCGTTTGTCTCCAGTAGATTAGACTACTGTAACGACCTGCTCACTGGTCTCTCCAAACGAGTTGTAAAACAGCTGCAGTACATCCAGAACGCTGCTGCTCGGGTCCTGACTAGAACCAGGAAGTATGATCACATTAGTCCTGTTCTCAGGTCTCTGCACTGCCCCCTGTGGCTCAGAGAATAGACTTTAAAGCAGCTCTGCTTGTGTACAAGTCTCTCCATGGCCTAGCACCAAAGTACATCTTGGATATGTTAGTGCCATATGAACCATCTCGGACTCTGAGGACCTCAGGGACCGGCCTCTTGCTGGTGCCCAGAGTCAGGACAAAACATGGACCGGCCTCCTGCTGGTGCCCAGAGTCAGGACAAAACATGGGGAATCTGCGTTTCAGTTTTATGCAGCTAAAATCTGGAACAGTCTTCCTGAAGATGTGAGACAGGCTTCTACTCTGACAATGTTCAAATCTAAGCTAAAAACAGTTTTGTTTAGCTGCGCATATGACTGAAAGGATTTTTTTTTTTTCTCTTTTGTTTGTGATTTTATTAGTTTAGAAAATCAGTTGGATTGATAATTTTTAATTTAGTTAATTTTATTGTATTTATGTTTCTGTAATTTCTTTGTGATTTGAATGCATTTTTCCTTCTGTGAAGCACTTTGAATTGCCTTGTGTGTGAAATGTGCTCTACAAATAAACTTGCCTTGCCTTGCCTATTTGTACTGCATTACTTTGACTCTAGTACTTGTACTGCAGTACTTTGACTCCAGTACTTGTACTGCAGTACTTTGTTACTTCCTTTGCAGACTGTGTTTTTGTAGTTGCTCCAGAGCCGTTTACAATGTTGTACAGTGTGATTTAAACTTTCAACGTCACATGATCAGAGCAAGAACCAGAGTCTCCAGATAAACCATTCTCACCTGTGACCCGCCCCTCTGCCCCGCCCCTCCACCTCCCTGACTCCTCCCTCTGCCTCCCTGACTCCTCCCTCTTCCCTCCCTGACTCCTCCCTCTGCTGTCACAGACTAAAGCAGGAAACTCTCAGTGTGTGTTTGCTCAAAAGCACCTCAGAGGCTTCAAACCCTCAACAATCTGCTCCAGCACAGGTCAGTGTTACTAGGCCCACTACTATTACTGCTATTACTACTGCTACTACAACTACTACTACTATTGGTGGTGTAGTTTGGTACTTGGTCCTGCTCCAGGTCCATTTCTCTTCTGCTTCACACACTTACACTGTGATTCTCACTCTTATTCTGATTTAAAACCACTAAAGGGAAAACTGCTGCTGCTGCTGTCAATCCTGCACTTTATGTCACCACTTCTTTCATTCAACTCAACATTAGTTTGTCAAAGATCAAAATAAACTGCAATAAATGTCATTTCTGTGGAAGTGAAAGTCAAACTTAAAGTCCTCCATTTTGTGTTTGTTCTTTTCTCTTCAAATGTGGATCTGGAACAGTTTTTACTCATGAAAGTTCAAAAGTTGATTAGAATTTCATGTCAAACTGTGAAACTGGAGCAGAATGTAAAGAGGATTTAAATCTATCAATATATTTCATACTTTCTCTTCCAAATACCAAGAGTCAACAGCTTGTTTTAAATCTTTATGAAATCATTCTTTTAGAAGTGACTTGTTAAACCTTTATTTGATTGAACTCTGAGACTTTAAAGACATTTTGAAGCAGATAAAGGTGTAAATATGTGACTGAAGCT
This sequence comes from Eucyclogobius newberryi, assembly GCF_026437365.1. NCBI lineage: Eukaryota > Metazoa > Chordata > Actinopteri > Gobiiformes > Gobiidae > Eucyclogobius > Eucyclogobius newberryi. The sequence continues at coordinate 3,896,229 of NW_027315835.1, forward strand.
TCTCCACAGAGAATATTGATGAATAAAGTCTATTCTTCATGTTTCTTCTTTTTGGACACTTGAATACATTTAGTTTGTGACAAACGTGCTCACAACGACACTTTGTTCATTTGAGGAGGAGAAAGAGACTGTGCTTTTCTCAACTCTGGATTTAACACGATTTAGATGTTTCTGCTTCTTCTGCTGTTGTGACGCTTCGACCAATCAGAATGAAGTATTGTTTTAACGTCCAGAGGCTTTCGGTCAGAGCTTTCTCAGACTGATTCATGTGAAGAACTCAGTTCAGAGACACAGGTCAGTCTGTGGGAGCAGGTTTCTCTTTTCCTCCTGGTGTTTGACTTTTCTGATGGAAAAGTCTGATTTTAGAGTCACTGATGTTGACCTTGTGTTTCAGACATGTCCTCCACAAGTGAAAGGAGCTCTGAGGAGACGTTCCTGTGCTCCATCTGTCTGGAGGTGTTCTCTGAGCCAGTGTCCACTCCATGTGGACACAACTTCTGCAAACGCTGCATCTGTGAGGCCTGGGCCCCTGAGGGCCCCTGCACATGTCCTCTGTGTAACAGGAGCTATGACAGAAGACCTGAGCTCAGCGTCAACTGTTTGCTCGTGGAGATGTTCTCTCAGTTTAAACTAGAGGCTGAAAAGTCAAAGTCACAGCGTTCCAAACCTGGAGATGTGTCATGTGACGTCTGCTCTGAGCCCAAGCTGAAGGCCCTGAAGTCCTGCCTGGTCTGTCTGTCCTCGTTCTGTGAGACCCACCTCCAGCCTCATCTCACAGTCTCTGGGCTGAAAAGACACCAGCTGATGGAGCCTGTGGAGAACCTGGAAGACAGGATGTGTCCCACACACCAGCGCCCCCTGGAGCTCTTCTGTGGCACCGATGAGAAGATCGTGTGCATGATGTGCTCTGTTCTAGAGCACAAGAACCATGAGCTGTTGTCTCTGGAGGAGGCGTGTGAGAGCAGGAGGTCCTCTCTGCTGCACACTCAGGCTCAGAGCCAGCACATGGTGGAGCAGAGGAGGCTGAAGGTCCAGGAGATCCAGCGCTGTGTGGAGCTCAGTGACACAGAGGTCCACAGAGAGAGGGCTGTGGGGCTGCAGGCCTTCACTGATCTCATGCAGTCTGTTCAGAGGCGTCAGGACCGGTTCTTAGAGGAGCTGCAGGAGAAGCAGAGCCGGAGCCACAAACGAGCCCAGGAGCTGGTGCAGCAGCTGGAACAGGAGATCTGTGAGCTGGAGAAGAGCAGCACTGAGGCGGAGCGGCTCTCACGCTCTCAAGACCCCCTCCACTTTCTACAGAGCTGCCCTGCACTCACGCCCCCTGCTGGACTGAAGGAGTGGAGCAGCGTGAGCTTTGAGCCGGAGACGTGTGAGGGCAGTGCAGCCCGGGCTCTGTCTGAGCTGGAGAAACATCTCTCTGAAGACTTTAAACAACTGCCTTCAAGATTAGAACTACTGAGAGTGAAGCAGTTTGTGGTGGACGTCACTCTGGATCCAGACACTGCTCAACCATGGCTCGTTCTGTCTGAAGATCTCAAACAGGTTCATCACACTGATGTGAAGAAGAAGCTCCCAGATTCTCCTCTGAGGTTTGATCGATGTCCTTGTGTTCTGGGAAAGCAGAGTTTCTCCTCAGGCAGGTTTTACTTTGAGGTTCAGGTCAAAGGGAAAACAGCCTGGACTTTAGGAGTGGCCCAAGAGTCCATCAACAGGAAGGGACAGATCACTGTGGATCCTAAAACTGGATTCTGGTGCATCATGTTGAGAAACAAAGATAAGTACAAAGCTTGTACAGATCCTTCTGTCCTTCTGTTTCTGCAGCGAGCTCCTCAGAAGGTCGGGGTGTTTGTGGACTATGGTGAGGGTCTGGTCTCCTTTTATGATGCAGATTCTGCAGATCTTCTCTTCTCCTTCAGCGGCTGCTGCTTCAGGGAGAAACTGTTTCCATATTTCAGTCCTTACTTGAATGTTGGAGGTTCAAACTCTGCTCATCTGGTCCTCACTGCAGTTTAGACTTTCAGAGGTCAAAGTGACTAAGAACAAGACTAAAAGTTCTGAACTTCAGTCAAATGTAACTGTGGATACTTTTTCCATTTTGGACTGAAAGTACAAAGTTCTTCTCTTTATTGTTTCAGTTCTTTTGAAATGTCTGAAGGTTTATTTTAATCCTGTTCATGTTGACCTCCTGTGAGAGGGTTTTGGGTTCAAGTCTCAGCTTTGATCAAACTAAATATTAAGTATAAAAATGTCTATAAATAAAAAGCAAAATGTTGTATAAAAGCAAATGTTTAAAATGTTTAATCAAAATCTCAACTCTTTCTCCCTCACTTCAGCTTTTTCTTCTTGTCGTCCTTGTTGGCTCGAGGTCAGAGGTCAGAGGTCAGGACAAACAGGGCGTCATCACAAATAAAGACTTCTTTTAAGAAGAGGAAACATTTGAACAAACATTGAATTCAAAAGGAGATTAAAGACTAAAGGACTAAACCAGGACTAAACCAGGACTAAACCAGGACTAAACCAGGACTAAACCAGGACTAAACCAGGTCTAAACCAGGTCTAAACCAGGTCTAAACCAGGTCTAAACCAGGTCTAAACCAGGTCTAAACCAGGTCTAAACCAGGTCTAAACCAGGTCTAAACCAGGTCTAAACCAGGTCTAAACCAGGTCTAAACCAGGTCTAAACCAGGTCTAAACCAGGTCTAAACCAGGTCTAAACCAGGTCTAAACCAGGTCTAAACCAGGTCTAAACCAGGTCTAAACCAGGTCTAAACCAGGTCAGATGATTTGGAGGGCCGTATTTGGCCCACGGGCCGTAAGTTGAATAGAACTGCATTAGAATGAATAAATCCAAATTCAACTCAATTCAATTTATTTTTGTAACGCCCAAAATCACAACAACAGTTTCCTCTGAGGGCGACAGTGAGACATTTTTGACCCCCTGAACATTGATGAATGTCACACATGGGGTCATAGGTCACACATGGGGACATAGGTCACATATGGGATCATAGGTCACACATGGGGTCATAGGTCACACATGGGGACATAGGTCACACATGGGGTCATAGGTCACTCATGGGGACATAGGTCACACATGGGGTCATAGGTCACACATGGGGACATAGGTCACACATGGGGTCATAGGTCACACATGGGGACATAGGTCACACATTGGGACATAGGTCACACATGGGGTCATAGGTCACACATGGGGACATAGGTCACACATGGGGTCATAGGTCACACATGGGGTCATAGGTCACACATGGGGACATACGTCACATATGGGGTCATAGGTCACACATGGGGACATAGGTCACACATGGGGTCATAGGTCACACATGGGGACATAGGTCACACATGGGGTCATAGGTCACACATGGGGACATAGGTCACACATGGGGTCATAGGTCACACATGGGGTCATAGGTCACACATGGGGTCATAGGTCACACATGGGGTCATAGGTCACACATGGGGTCATAGGTCACACATGGGGACATACGTCACATATGGGGTCATAGGTCACACATGGGGTCATAGGTCACACATGGGGACATAGGTCACACATGGAGACATAGGTCACACATGCTTGTAGAACGCCCGTCGCAACAGTGGCGACTAGTTCAAAAAAGAAAAAACATGAAACTTAATCTTTGGCCTAGGCACATGAGACTAGGACAGTGATAGAGCTACCTTTGACCTCTGACCTCTGACCTTTGACGAGTAAAAAGCACCTGGCAGCATCGCTCTATGATAAACAGGAAGTCAGCCATGTTGAATCAAAATGGTACCGCCACGCTTGACTTTTTTTTTTCAAAATCGTACTTGTCCTTTAGGTTTTTTGTCCGATCGAGCTCAAAACAACACTTTTTGCCTCTAAAGACATTGAAATTTAATAAATAATCAAAAGAATGTTGATATTCTTTACGGTCTCTGCGTAACACGCCCTCAAAAAAGGCTTAATTCACGTCTGTTGGAATTGATCTATGGATCTCATATTTCACTCACTAATGTGTTTTTATGTCTGAGTGGAAATAATTAATACCATGTAACAAATGTACTCTATAGCGCCCCCTACCCATTGTGTGAAAAACTCAACATCTGATTTGATTGAAACTCATGGATTATATTCTCCTCGAGACGCCATGAAAAAAGTGCATTGCAGATATTGTGTATTTTCACTATTGGCCAGCAGAGGCGCAAAGAATGCCTTCACTTCCTCTTCCGCTTTTATTTTGATGGGACATTTCCTCTCGTGCCGCATTAGAATTATTATTCTTTAGACTTTATTCTTTCTGCTTTCTGATTTTATTCTCTTTTTGACCCCCTGAACATCAATGAAAAGTCACGGGTCACCGAGGCTCTCTCTCTTTCTCCCTGCTCAGGTCTGCGTTCAGCACAATCTTGCAATTTGTCAGGACAAACTACTATTTGAATCGCAAACTACGCAATCATCAACGGTGAATTACTGAGTGTCGTTTGGTCTGACGCAAAACGCAGCAGAAAACATGGACGGGCGGGAAGGCGGTCGTGCGGGAAGGCGGTCGTGCGGGAAGGCGGTCGTGCGGGAAGGCGGTCGTGCGGGAAGGCGGTCGTGCGGGAGGCGAGAGCCATCATCGCCCGGCTTTAATTTTCACTTTATTTCCATGCAATCAAGTGCCACCTGCAGAAAGTTACGTGTTGTCACTTTAAAGTCTGTGTAAATTGCTTGAAACGACGTAGAACTAGAAGGTTTAATCTGAATAATGACATTAAAATAGTCGTATTTTGATCATCTATAAAGACATTAAATCCAAATGTCAGAAACAATGTCTGATTCATCTTGCGTCAATGAGTTTAAATATTCTCCGTAACAATATTTCATTCTTTTATGTGCCTTAACTACTGAACGATACATTAGTTGCAGCCTTATAATAAACTATAAATGTGTTACAAAATCCACCACATCACGCCATTTCACCCAATCTGGCAACAAATACAGCTCCAAGTCATTTCCCCCTTAGAATATGGTTCATATCTCATTATACATCGAATTCATGCAACAAAAACAACAAGTATTTGAAATTAAACAAAGAATGTGCAGAAAAAAGCACAAAAACAGAAGAATATAAGTGTAATTTGAACGTTTATCCACAAGAAGGCGGAGTTGTCACACAAATGAAGAAGATGCGTGTGTTTTTGTGATAATAAACCTCAGCCAGAAGAAGCTTGAGTGTGAAAAAGAAGAAGAATCTGTTCAAATCTCGGTGATGACAGTTTAATCACATGAACTCTTCTCTTCTTTTATTCTGATTTTGATTTTAATGCAATTTTCCGTGTCTGTTATGTTAAGAACGACCAATTGTGCTCGACAAATGAACTTACCTTGTCTTTCTTTGCTTTATTTTGAGTTGCAACACCACAAATGCAGCTAAATCAGGGACCGAGGAGCCAAATGAGATAAGATAAGATAAGATAATCCTTTATTGTCCCACATGGGGAAATTTAATTGTTGCAACGCAGGTAGATACAGAGGAAAAGAACAGATCACTTATAGGAAGTCTGAAAAACACTTTCAGTAGAAGATCTCTTATAAACAAAAACTCCAATAGACAAAAACGATCTCCGGGTAAGACGACGGTTCTCCGCAGTTTCATGAGGTACGGCGGCGGCCGGGGGGCGCGGGGGGGCCGGGGGGGCCGGGGGGGCTCGGAGCCAGGGCACATCGCGACGACACGACGAAAACACTCAATAATCCAGCCGAACAAAGTCAAGACAAGTTGAATTCAAGCGATTCCAGTGCGTGTCCCGATCGATCATGACGTTCCTCTTTTATATAAACGTGTACCGGCGGTATACTGTACGTCGGCGGCGACCGGAGGGCGCGGGGGGGCCAGGGGTGCTCGGGGCCAGCGCACATCACGACGACACGACGATAACATTCAAAAATCCAGCCGAACAAAGTCAAAAACAAGTTAAATTAAAGCGTTTACACCGGGCTGCCAGCTGGACCGGCGCCTTTGTGACGTATGAGGCCCTCAGACCAGTTTATGTTGTTCCTGGGCCTGGTTAATTGTCCCACATTATCCAAAGAAGTAGCTTATTTAATTATAAACTGATTAACATGTATATATGTGTGTGATTAACGTGATATTAATGTTCTGAGACTGAATCAGCTGAGACGGCGCTGACATGAGAACCCTGAATGGTTCTCAGTTCTCACCACCGTTTGCACACGCTTGTCCTGACAAACTAACAACATTAATGCGCCCCCTACAGGCCGGACGACTCACTGAACTAAAATGCAGTTACGTTTTATATATATTCAAAATGTTGCAATTTTTTTTTTAATGTTATCATGGAAGCGCACTTTTTTTAGGTTTATAATTTCACTTCCTGTTTGTTTTTGATGACATCACAGAAGGAAATTACCCAGCAAACACTGGGCCAAAACTCAGCTAATGTCACATTTTTCAAATTTAACTAAATAAAAATATATGAGAGCGACTTTATTTTGTTGAATTCATGTTTTTAGAGTCAAAAAAGTTGTTTGTTTGTGTAAATTCTGCATAAACTTTGACTGGAATGAGCCTGGAATGTCCCTGGTGTGATGTCACTTCCTGTTGTTTTCTACAGATTTTCAACGTTTTCTCCACAAATACCTGCACGATTGGTGTAAAACTTTAATTTATATTTACAACAGATATAAACACGCCAAATGAAGTCAAAATGAGAAAATCATCACAAGCACTTTAGGTTAAAAAAATAGATATATATTGCCTTTCATTGTGCAGTATTTGCCACATAACGAACAACAACAAACATTCAACAACAAAAAAGTCACAAAGAGACAACAACAAAGTGCACGTGATGGTAAAGTGCATTGTGCCTGTTTAAGTCATTTAGAGTTCAGTTTATGTCGTAATAAAAGAGAGTATTTACTGGACGTTTGATCACTTTTACACTCGTACAATGCGCTTTTTCCGTCCAATATCAGGCCAAACTCATCTTTTGCTTCCAGCCATAATATACAACGATAATCCCTCATCACAAGAGAATGTTTTAAAAGCGACATCATTCTTTAACGGGCTCTTTATTCGAGAAACAACGGCGCTCAGTGTTGAGACGAGGCTTGGTAACGTCACATGTTCGTTTGACAAATGGTCTTGAATTGCGAGGCTCTTTTTTTACGCGGCGGCTTAAAGGCCACGCATAATAAACCCCACTGTGCCGCTGAATACACGGAAAGCATCATTTCAATTGGCAAAAAATAGACGGCGGACGACGGGAGCATGAAAACAGAACTAGCCAAAAGGGACCAGACGCTTGGTCGTGTCGAAACGTAATTAAAAAGATTCATTGTCCGACGTTTTATTCAATTACGATCCGAAATAGCTCGGTCGTCCTTGGGATCAATGTGTTTGCTTTCTCCATCTCGCGCTGATGTCTTATTGGGTCGTATGTTTTCGCCGTGGAATGGCGTGACGGCGTGAACGACTTCTTCTACTTCTTTTGTGAGCGGTAAATAATGAAAAGTTGCACGAGGAGCCGAAGCGACAAGAGCCAAAGAGCAGGAAGAACAAGCAACAAGAGCCAAAAGATGAGGAAGAACAAGCAACAAGAGCCAAAAGATGAGGAAGAACAAGCAACAAGAGCCAAAAGATCAGGAAGAACAAGCAACAAGAGCCAAAAGATCAGGAAAAAAACGCAACAAGAGCCAAAAGATCTGGAAGAACAAGCAGCAAGAGCCAAAAGATGAGGAAGAACAAGCAACAAGAGCCAAAAGATGAGGAAGAACAAGCAACTAGAGCCAAAAGATGAGGAAGAACAAGCAACAAGAGCCAAAAGATGAGGAAGAACAAGCAACAAGAGCCAAAAGATGAGGAAGAACAAGCAACAAGAGCCAAAAGATCTGGAATAACAAGCAGCAAGAGCCAAAAGATGAGGAAGAACAAGCAACAAGAGCCAAAAGATGAGGAAGAACAAGCAACTAGAGCCAAAAGATGAGGAAGAACAAGCAACAAGAGCCAAAAGATGAGGAAGAACAAGCAACAAGAGCCAAAAGATGAGGAAGAACAAGCAACAAGAGCCAAAAGATCAGGAAGAACAAGCAACAAGAACCAAAAGATCAGGAAAAAACGCAACAAGAGCCAAAAGATGAGGAAGAACAAGCAACAAGAGCCAAAAGATGAGGAAGAACAAGCAACTAGAGCCAAAAGATGAGGAAGAACAAGCAACAAGAGCCAAAAGATGAGGAAGAACAAGCAACAAGAGCCAAAAGATGAGGAAGAGCAAGCAACTAGAGCCAAAAGATGAGGCAGAACAAGCAACAAGAGCCAAAAGATCAGGAAGAACAAGCAAACAAGAGCCAAAAGATCAGGAAAAAACGCAACAAGAGCCAAAAGATCTGGAAGAACAAGCAGCAAGAGCCAAAAGATTTGGAAGAACAAGCAACAAGAGCCAAAAGATGAGGAAGAACAAGCAACTAGTGCCAAAAGATCAGGAAGAACAAGCAACAAGAGCCAAAAGATCAGGAAAAAAACGCAACAAGAGCCAAAAGATCTGGAAGAACAAGCAGCAAGAGCCAAAAGATGAGCAGGGAAAGCCAAAGTAATCGTGGTGAAGCCAACCAGGAAAATATCTAAAAAGTAATCTGAGAAGTATCAGTTACTCGAGTTACAGAGTTCAGAGGGAAGTGAAGGTGTTCGAGTTTATTGTGCTGCAGAGAAATGTGTCCACCGCCTTTAGTCCGACTGTCACTGTGTCAGTTAAAGACGTTAAAGTGACGTGTGACAGGCTTTACCATGTTCTAATTCTGACTTTGTTTGGTGTATTTATACCTGTCGTACATATAAATGATAGTTTTACACCGATCGAGCAGGTATTTGTGGAGAAAATGTTGAAAAATCTGTAGAAAATGACAGGAAGTGACATCACACCAGGGACAATCATTCCAGTCAAAGTTTATGCAGAATTTACCCAAATAAACAACTTTTTTGACTCTCTAAACATGAATTCAACAAAATAAAGTCGCTCTCATATATTTGTATTTGTCTAATTAAAAAAAATATGACATTAGATGAGTTTTGGCCCAGTGTTTGCTGGGTAATATCCCAGTGTGATGTCATCAAATACAGACAGGAAGTGAAATTCTAAACCTAAAAAATATGCTATTCTGTGATAACATTGTAATAATTTTTTGCAAAACTCAAAATATCTTTATCTTAACTGTATTTTAGCTCAATGAGTCGTCCGGCCTGTAGGGGGCGCTTTAAATGAGACACAGTATACTCTTTTGTCTGCTTATAATCTATGATCTTTTGCGCATAATAAATAAACCAGCGAACGCCGTAAATACAGAGCAGCGTCAGTGAAAGGCGGGGAACAATGACTCAAACGTGCGCAAATAACTCCAAAAAACACAACTTTCGAGTGCGTAAATGAGCTGGAAAAGCTCTTAACGGTCAATTTCGCGCAATATTTCTCCTCGGAACAATTCACCAGGACGAGGCTTTGCTGGCGGTAACTCCTCCTCGCTCGTGCCGCTAAATAATTGACGGTAGCATATAGCATTTGATGGCTATTAGCGGTTGAGTTTACCCCGAGGTCGGGCGTTTACCGTGTACATTAGCGGCGCGGGACGACGTTAGCGTGCGCGGTATGAATAAAGCAAACGTCGGTCCAAAGCGATCAGCTCAGATTTGTGCTTCGGGAAAAGGCATTAATGCAATAAAAGTGTCCGGGCGAGTGTGAGGTACGCGCCATGTTTGGGAAACGATCATAACTTTGTGTATAAGTGTATTCATACTCATCTTACGTATATATATATTCACTTACGAACAATAGGAATGAGAAAATGAAGAGGTTGGACTTTTGTTTTTAGTTTTTTTTTTGCTGCGTTCACGTTTTCTTTCGTTCACACAATGGAAATAAAATGCTAATTAAGCTGAATTACTTGTTGTTCAGTGTTCAGTGTTCAGTGTTTTAATCTGTAAAAAGGGAAAATTCAATGCAGGAGTTTTCAAAAATAGTCCAAAAAATGTCATGAAAACATAATATTGTCATTTCACGTCAGTAACGTCGCTCCAAGACTTTGGGACGAGGCAAAGATGACTTTGTTCTTGTATTTTAATATTGTTTTTCATGTATTTTTAATGAAATGTTTCTCCCAGGAGTATTTTATTAGTTGAATTTGCTTGAAATGTAGCTTATTTCTGCTGATTTTTAGAGCTAAATGCTGGTTTTATGATGCTATTATGTACAGAACTTATCTTATTCATAATCCAATCCAACTTTATTCATATTGCACATTTTACCAACACAAAGTCTCCAAAGTACAAAATATGTAGAACAATAAAAATGAATAAATAAATAGGTACAAATCCAAAAAACATTTTAAAATATACAGAAAAAAAAATAATCATAAAATGTGCTGGACAAATAAAGTTGGATTGGATATTTTAAACGCTAAACCCTGTGACAAAACCAGACTGCTGTGCGCCGCCTGCGTCGAGCGTGAGGCATGTTTATCTATCGCAAACCCAGAGGAAAGAACCGGAACTGTCGCTATGGGATACACTGAACGTTAGCAACTCACTTTACAATCTGAAAAATCTGTTCTTAAAAATGAGAATGTGCCAAAAATCATGCAACGTTCCAAAGAGTTTGAGAGAGAAAAGAACAGTATATTTATTTATATTTTCGCGCTTTGAAAATAAAAATCGTACAGCTTGAAAATGTTGACGTTTTTTAAGTTTCAGGATAATTCTTTGTGTTTTTACTTTATTTTTTGTAATCTCACAGACTTTTGAACAGGGCCAGAAACATTTTTAACTTTATACTCTGTAAATTGTGCTGTATTTGTGTGTACAACAACGTTTTTAAAGGGACCGTATTATGCAAAATGAATTTAAAGCGTCCCCTACAGGTCGGACAAGTCATTGAAGTAAAATGCAGTTGTGATAAATATATTTTGAATTTTGCTGAAAATTATGAAAATTTTATCCCAGAATAGCAAACTTTTTTGGTTTATAATATCACTTCCTGTTTGTAATTGATGACACACTAGGAAATTACCCAGCAAACATTGGGCCAAAACTCATCTAATGTTAAAAAAAATAATTGATTTGACAAATGAAAATGAATGACAGTGACTTTATTTGGTTGAATTCATGTTTAGAGAGTCCAAAAGTTGTTTCTTTGTGTAAATTCTGCATAAACTGTGACTGGAATGAGTGTCCCTGCTGTGATGTCACTTCCTGTCATTTTCTACAGACTTTTCAAAAAATTTCTCCACAAATACCTGCTCGATCGGTGTAAAACCATCATTTACATGTACAACAGGTATAAACACACCAAATAAAGTCAAAATTAGAAAATCGTAAAAACCTGTCATACGTCACAACAACAACAACAACAACAACAACAACAACAACAATGACGTTTTCGCTTTACTAGTTTTCTCAAAGTTTGTATTTTGATTCCTGCATCTTTTAATAATCCTGCACTGTCCTGTAAACGTGGCTCGCGTGCTCAGAAAATCCCCATTTTCACCTACCCCCTGACCCCGCCCCGTCGCGATTATTTGACAAACGAAGACGCAGCGTGACACACGTAAAGTCACAAAATGTCACGTAGCCACTTGTCAGTGACTCTCTGCCGCTCGTTACGGTGAAACGTCACTAAGAAGAGGCGGGGCTTAGCAGTTCTGCGGTTTCGATCGGGACGTGAATGCACCTGTTTCCGTTACCGAGCCGTTTTAGGTCAATGTTGCGACAAACAAAATGTAAATTGATGATCGATTTATGTCATAGTTCAGTACGAAGAGACGAGAGAAGTTAGACAAGGCGACAAGAGAAGACAAAAGACCCGAAAACTGAAGAAGCGCTGACGAAAGACCTTAAGAAACGCAAACCATGTCTCCTTTAAACTGACACCGTCTCGCGTCACGGATGATGCCTGATGTCTCTGCCCTCTCGTTGACCCTCGGACACATGCTCGCGATGAACTCTTCCACAGATTTGTCACATTTAGACGGTTCTGTTTCGGGTCCTGGTCTCGAGCGGCGCGCAAACAAAGAGGCCCTTCTGACTGGCACCGGCGCGGGCCCCGGGCGCGTCCACTGATCTGCCGCCGGGCCCTTAACCGTGACTTATGCGCCGCTTAATTCCCGTCCGCCGCTCACACTGGAGCCTTATCAGTGTCGGACAATGGGGCCGTTGTCGAGAGGGGCTAAAATACGAGCGAGAGAAACTTGTTGGATCAGAACACTCATGACTCCAGCCGGAGCCCTTTCCGTGACCTTGTGGGACGGACACTTAGCGGGCGTGTACGGGCTGTCGTGCAAAGTCGTGTTACCGCACTTTCCCCGACATTGAATCAATATTATTATTATAAGTGCAAAATGTTGTGCTGTTCACCCGACACTCTTTTTTTGTATTTTTCCTATTTAAAATACTTTTGTCATTTAGAATACATGTTTTATGGGCTAAAGATGTGACATTTGATAATAATGCTGATTTAGTTGTGAGGAATCTGTTATCGTCTAGTTGTGTGTCCGGCTCCAATTCCTTGTGTCTTCCAGCTTCAGCTCCTGATGTCGTCCAGCTCCAGCTCCTTGTGTCATCCAGCTCCAGCTCCTGATGTCTTCCAGCTCCAGCTCCTGATGTCATCCAGCACCAGCTCCTGATGTCATCCAGCACCAATTCCTTGTGTCTTCCAGCTCCAGCTCCTGATGTCATCCAGCACCAGCTCCTGATGTCATCCAGCACCAGCTCCTGATGTCATCCAGCTCCAGCTCCTGATGTCGTCCAGCTCCAGCTCCTGGTGTCGTCCAGCTCCAGCTCCTTGTGTCATCCAGCTCCAGCTCCTGGTGTCGTCCAGCTCCAGCTCCTGATGTCTTCCAGCTTCAGCTCCTGATGTCATCCAGCACCAGCTCCTGATGTCATCCAGCTCCAGCTCCTTGTGTCATCCAGCTCCAGCTCCTGGTGTCGTCCAGCTCCAGCTCCCGATGTCTTCCAGCTCCAGCTCCTGATGTCGTCCAGCTCCAGCTCCTGATGTCATCCAGCACCAGCTCCTGATGTCGTCCAGCTCCAGCTCCTGATGTCGTCCAGCTCCAGCTCCTTGTGTCATCCAGCTCCAGCTCCTGGTGTCGTCCAGCTCCAGCTCCCGATGTCTTCCAGCTCCAGCTCCTGATGTCATCCAGCACCAGCTCCTGATGTCATCCAGCACCAGCTCCTGATGTCATCCAGCTCCAGCTCCTGATGTCTTCCAGCTCCAGCTCCTGATGTCATCCAGCTCCAGCTCCTGATGTCGTCCAGCTTCAGCTTCTCATGTCGTCCAGGTTCTCCTGTCGTCCAGCTCCAGCTCCTCGTATTGACCAGCTCCAGCTCCTCATGTCATCCAGCTCCATCTACTCGTGTCGTCCAGCTCCTCGTATTGACTGGCTCCAGCTTCTCATGTCGTTTGGTTCCTGTTCCTCATGTCGTTCAGCTCCAGCTCCTCATGTCGTCCAGCTCCTGTTCCTCATGTCGTTCAGCTCCAGCTCCTGGTGTCGTCCAGCTCCTCGCTGGAGCTGGAGGAAGTGTCTGGGATGAGGGAAGTCCTGGAGTCCCTGCTCAGACTGCTGCCTCCGTGGAAGAAAATGGATGATGGATGTAATATTATTTTGAGGTAAAGTGTTACTTGAGTAGAATTGTTGACTACTTTCAGTACTGCTTTTACTCATGTTTTGGTGGTGGTGGTGCTGGTGGTGGTGGTGGTGGTAATAGTAGTAGTAGTAGTAGTAGTAGTGGTGGTACTGGTGGTAGTGGATGTGCCTCTACACGATAAGGCCCCATGTCTAGCACCTCATCATTATCGTTTAGGTTTCTTTGTCTGCTCCAGTTTTCCACTCAGAGCTCGGAGCTCGCTCTAAAACACACTCACTCCGACTAAAGCCTTTGGCACCGTCTCTACCACTAACAGCAGTTTAATTAGTGCTCGATTGTTAGTTTGTCGTGGTGATCTGTATTCTGTGAATCACCCTTTTTACCACCGTAACATGTACTAAGCCCTTTGGCTGTTTAAAGCGCTTGTACAGAATAGAAATAAACCTATATTGATTGATAAACTAATCCTCCTTTAAAGGGGACATTTCCAGCACACACACCACATTCTGTAACTCGAGATCAGCCTTCATTTTCCCTTATGTCAGATTGTTGTCACGTGAAGAAACAAAAGTAGCCAAACCTGAAACTAGACCAGGACTAAACTAGGATAGAACAGTGAAGTCTGAGCGCTCAAAGAAAGACGTCATAACCAGAATTCATAAAACAGCCATGGAAGAAGTACTCATGGTATGTTTTGGACCATGTCACGTTTCCTCTTCTGGTCTGACCTCTCAGATCTATTTAGAGCGATTCACGTGCGACTGAGTATTCTTTATTCTATCTTATTTATGCTAAACACATGGAAATATTCACTTGAAGCCGCTTGAATTTGCCTTGGTCATAACTCCATTCACATGCACCCCACACCGCAGTTTGGGAAACACTGTCATAGATTATTAGCTGACAAACGCATAATGTGCCCCCTGCAGGTCGGACGGCTCATTGCACTAAAATGCAGTTAAGATAAATATGTTTAGAATTTTTTTTGAATAGCAAATTTTTTAGGTTTGTAATTTCACTTCCTGTTTGTAATTGATGACATCACAGTAGGGAATTACCCAGCAAACACTGGGCCAAACTCGTCTAATGTCACTTTTTTATTTATTTGACGAATAAAAATATATGAGAGCGACTTTATTTTGTTGAATTCATGTTTAAAGAGTCAAAAAAGTTGTTTCATTGTGTAAATTGTGCATAAACGTTGATTGTAATGATGATGTGATGTCACTTCTTGTCATTTTCTACAGATTTTTCAATATTTTCTCCACAAATACCTGCTCGATGATGTAAAACTATAATACATATGTACAACAGGTACAAACACACCACATAAAGTCCAAATGTGAAGATTGTAAAAATGTCATACGTCACTTAAATAAGTTGAAAAATGTCCCAAATGTCGTCCACGCATCAAGAATTATGACTTCTTAGACCAAACCAACTCTCTAAATCTCATCGTCTTCTGTTTTTTCTCCAGATGAATCAGAAAATCGAATATGTCCGTCGGATCTGTCCCGTTCGTCGCCGCGCCCCGTGATCCCGCCCTTTTGTCCTCTTCGCTGCCGCCCTTCGCCTACACGTCATCCCGACCCTTCTGAACAAACAATAATAAAACAATCAATCTCTTCCGCCCTCAAACTATCGGCTTCCTGTCTCAAAAAACGGACAAAATGGCTGATAAGAACGTGGCGGAGAACGGAACGGAGCGACGGCCACACGGGTCGCCATAGATTTTTTTTCCCCGCCAACGCGCCACGTTTTTCTTTATCGAGCGTGCTATTGGTTTTAGCGAGGGGGGGAAAAGAAAGGGTTGGTTTATGGGACGCGGGGTCATAAATTTGTCTGAAAAGTAGCTGTCCCGTTTACAAAGATGAAGGCGAGCGCTCAGAGTGAGTAATGAACCGGAGCGCGGCGAAATGGACGTCATGAGACCGGCAGTCGCAAACCGCCGAGACAAAGAGCTATTTACGAGCGTGATTTAGGATTTTGCACAAGACGGAAATGTTTTCGTGGGGTCGCGCTGCAGTGTTTTCACAACACAGACTGCTCTTCTGCTCCTATGGAAGAAGAATCGACTTTTTGTGCGTCTTTTAGCCATTTCTGCCTTTTGAACTCGCGTAATTGCACTGCCGATGATAAATGATTCTAATCTGAATTTATGTTTGGAAACGGCACGGCAAATAACAGCAGCGTTATGAGTTTATTTTTCAAATTCAGGAAGTGGTAAGTTGCGTTTCTTTGGGGGACGGATTTAGTTCAAAATATTCTATGGAGTTTGAT
The DNA here is from genome assembly GCF_026437365.1 of Eucyclogobius newberryi. NCBI lineage: Eukaryota > Metazoa > Chordata > Actinopteri > Gobiiformes > Gobiidae > Eucyclogobius > Eucyclogobius newberryi. Next base: position 3,912,140 of record NW_027315835.1, read on the forward strand.
TTGAGCTTCTTCTTTTTTTTACTTTTATTTTGCGTTAACAGCTTCAATAATGGAATATATACTTTTACAGAACACATATTTAAACGTGCGCTTGAGTTGCGTTTACTTGCGTTTACCACTCACTATTAGCGTTAGCGTGGCGTCTACTGGCAGCAGAGGGGAAGCTAACAAAAGCTAGCTTGCCTAACGTAAGCACGCGGTCGTAATGAACGTGATGGCAGAACGAGAATGATTTATTTCTTACTTTTGAACAGTTGGAGAGTAATAATCATAATAATCTTGACAACCCACGTTTCACGATACTAACATTTCAATATTATAATAACTAGTAAAAAATTCCTGATTTTCAAAGGCATTTCTAGTGAGCGGCTGTCGTCACAAACATTAAAAATCGAACAAATTCAGTTTTTATTTTAGCTTACACTTTCGGCTACACTTTGCACATTATTGTTGCTAAATAAATGTGGCGATAAAAGAAATACAAGTTCAGGACCACAGAGCGCTGTGCATCTCCATCTTGAAGTCTCTAATCACTCGTTTGAAGACGGTGAGGTGAAGGTTTAAGCAGGAGAAAAGATGGTTTGAAAGAGGAGTTAAGGAAGCTATTTTTGTTAAAAAAGAAAGACCTTCTTTAAACAGAAATGGAGGGCTAAGATTCAACCTTCCTGTAGTCTACAATGGAATCTTGAACCCCTGGAGAGGTAGAGGACCAGGACCAGGCCATTTAGATGCTAATCAGGTCCTCAGGGTGAGCCAGGGTCTCACAAAGACAAAGGGGAGACTAAGAGCCCATTAAAGGGTTGAATAGTCTAGCTCAGTAGACACACAAAGAGGGTAAGTTTCTGTTGAAACAAACAACTCTTTCCTCTTCAGGAGGCTCCTCCCAATGGGCTGGACTTACCACAGAATAGTACAAATATCGGAGTTCTCGACCTAAATTCTCTTATTGACAATGACTCTTGGATGAGAGTCGAAACGTCTATTTTTTCTAACTGAGTCCAGATGAAACAACTGAAGCTTTTTCTACTATGGAACACGCCTGGACCAATGAGGGATTACACCGACATACGGTGATAAAAGGCTTGATCGAGACAGATGTGAGTGATAGATATTGTAAAAATGACAAAAAACCCAGCTTAAACCATGTTAAAAACCCAGGGCTGAACCAAACCAAAGAGCTGAAGCGATCGGGTCGACCTCGGCAGGAGCTGTTAGTGTTTATCATTCCATCAGCTCTTGAACAGTAAACTGCAACGACAAAAGACTCGCAGACAAAACCGTTGAAAGCGCCGGCCTTAATACTTCCAGGTGGAGTTACGTTTAAATGTAAAAGTCACAAACAAATGAGACGGAGGCGGTGGGGGCCCCTCTCTCACTCTCGCGGGCCCCACTCGGAGCTCTGCAGTCGTCGTCAATCACGGATATTACCGGCGCGTCGGCACCCGAGTGGGACAAACCGCCGCTTCGAGCATTTCCGCGGGAGGCATAAAAGTCAATTTACGGGCCGGGGCGACGGGTATGAGGAGAGATTGGCAAACACGAAAATCAAGTGGTCCCCAGGGGGCGGTAGAGGCGAGGGCGGACGCCTTAAATCAAAGGCGGAGGAAAAACAGCGAGTCCCACAATGGAGGTTTATGTCCAAAACTCAAGGGCGAGACAGTGAAAGAAAAGAACCTCAAGTTAAGTCGAGCGCTGGTTATTTTTATTCTCCTTGTTTGAGCTGAAGTGCAGAGTTTATTGTAAAAACAGCAACTTGTGTTAAAATCAGACCACTGAACACTGCCTGCATCAGTTTGTTGGACACATGTGTATTGTTTGTGTTATTATCGTCCTCGGGACTCAAAAATAATGTGTTGAAAGCCTCACATTGCTGTTCTCCTGTGAGGCGTTCCCTTGTCAGGATTTGTGTTGGCGCTCCATCTGCTGGCACGAGAGGGAGTTACAAAGGGGAGATGAACCCAAAAGCTAATAAGAGCACGGTTATGGTCAACGGTTCGGACGATGACTTTTACGATGTCACAAATCTGGAACAATCTGGGAGCGGGAATGTAACACTTGGATACTAACACAGCCATAAAACGAAGACGAAGACGAAGACGAAGACGAAGAAGAAGAAGAAGAAGAAGAAGAAGAAGAAGAAGAAGAAGAAGAAGAAGAAGAAGAAGAAGAAGAAGAAGAAGAAGAAGAAGAAGAAGAAGAAGAAGAAGAAGAAGAAGAAGAAGAAGAAGAAGAAGAAGAAGAAGAAGAAGATGATGATGATGATGATGATGAAGAAGAAGAAGAAGAAGAAGAAGAAGAAGAAGAAGAAGAAGAAGAAGAAGAAGAAGAAGAAGAAGAAGAAGAAGAAGAAGAAGAAGAAGAAGAAGAAGAAGAAGAAGAAGAAGAAGAAGAAGAAGAAGAAGAAGAAGAAGAAGAAGAAGAAGAAGAAGAAGAAGAAGAAGAAGAAGAAGAAGAAGAAGAAGAAGAAGAAGAAGAAGAAGAAGAAGAAGATGATGAAGAAGAAGATGATGAAGAAGAAGAAGAAGATGATGAAGAAGATGATGAAGAAGAAGCGGAAGAAGAAGACGTTTTTTGTTTGTGACGTTGTGGACCCGCAATGGTAAAAGTGATCCACAGTGACAGTCTAAAGAATAAAGTCTAAAAAATAAAGCAGGTGGTGTTAAAGTAACAAAAGTGAAGAAGAAGAAAAAGAAAAAGAAGAAGAAGAACAACAACAACAACTAAAGTCTAAAGAATAAAGTCTAAAGTCTAAAGTAGATGGCGGTAAATGCACCTTTGCAGTTGGCTGCCAGCCGCCATTAAAATGAACAACAACAACAACAAGAACAACTCCAGCTGTGATTTTGATGACCGAACGATGCTACAACGTGATTAATTTAGCAAAACATGTTCCTTTAAATGAAGTAAATTTAAATACATTCACTGAAATTAAAATGCTCAAACTGAACATCCTTTGGGCTCCTGAGGCTCCTGAGGCTCCTGAGGCTCCTGAGGCTCCCGACGCTCCCGACGCTCCCGAGGCTCCCGAGGCTCCCGACGCTTCCGACGCTCCCGACGCTCCTGACGCTCCTGAGGCTCCTGACGCTCCTGACGCTCCTGATGCTCCTGAGGCTCCTGAGGCTCCTGACGCTCCTGACGCTCCTGATGCTCCTGAGGCTCCTGATGCTCCTGACGCTCCTGATGCTCCTGACGCTCCTGATGCAGTGTCACGTTGGGAACCATGACCTGTAATCTAATACGTTTATGGAATACAAAAGTGTGTCGTTGCTGTTTTAAAGCCGTCCTCGTGCCCACAAACGATGGCAGCTGTGCAGGAGCGTGAGAACAGAGCGGCGTTATGTTAATGGAGGAAGTGGAAGCGGGACGAGCGGGAACCTTTGAATTTACAAGGCCTCGTGCGGCGTCTGCAGCGCTGCAACATGTATTCTTACTGTGATGAACAGGATTAATGCCACGCTGCGGAACATTAGGGAAACGATGACAACTCCATTTCCACAAGCAGGGCGTATACTTATCATAAAGTTACACGGTGCATTTTTAAAGTGCCCGTTACAGGTTGGACTACTTATTTTACCAAAACGCAGTTAAGATCATTTTAAAGTCGGTATGGACGATTTTTTGGCGATTTGAGAACGCAGGTGGAAGTGCGCATGCGCACTCCCCCGTGTGGACTGATACAACACACACGTGCGTTTGTTTATTAGCGCGACCGAGCACATCGCATCTCTCGTCTCCCGTAGATTTCTGTCCACTTCTGCGTCAGCTCGAACTGTCTTTCTCCGTCTTCATTTTGCCCTGTACACTGAGGGAACTATATTATGATAGATCCATGCGCTTAGGCACGCGGAAACGTGGGGTTCGAACCGCACGCGGCTGCAGGTGAGCGATAGGTGCGTTTTATGATTGATACGTGGCAGGACAAATGATTTATCCACGCCACGAGGAAATATGATACAATAATTGCTGAAAAAAATCGTCCATACCACCTTTAAGATTTCGCTAAACAAAATAAAAATATGATACTAATTTAGCAAATTTTCAAATCATGAAATTACCGTATTTTCTGGAGTATAAGTCGCACCAGCCAAAAAATGCATAATAAAGAAGAAAAAAAACATATAAGCGGCACTGGAGGATGAAATGCTGTAGCAAGTGTGAAAATAACAAACAATATCACATGTATGTCGCTCCGGAGTATAAGTATAAATATAAGTATAAGTCGCACCCCGGCCAAAACTATGAAAAAAGGTGCAACTTATAGTCCAGAAAATACGGTATTTGGTTTGAAACGAGTCCACTGTGATTCGTCTGCATTTAATTATGCAGCGTTTTACTTTCCTCGAAGCAGGAAGTGCGCTGTTAGCACGCTAGCTCGTTGTTAGCTTGTTGCTCGCTCTGGCCTCTAAATGTTGTGGGGGAAAAACGCTCATAAACACAATCACATTGCAAAGAGTTAAAAAAAAACTATGAAAAAAGGTGCAACTTATAGTCCGGAAAATACGATAACCTTTACAGCATGTGAACACTCGGCCAAAGCTGCTCCAATGTCATTTATTATTTGACTCATGAAAATACATAAAAACACTTTTATTTCGTGTCGGAAAAACGTGTTTCTCGCATGAAAATTGTGAAAACGCGGCTCCACTTCCTCATTTTAAACATACTTTTCAGCTTTTCTTCACAAACAGACGCTCCACATCCATCATTACCAGTTAAAAAGACGTAACGAGCGCTTTAATATCTGTATAAAATGCCAGGAAGGGACGCTAACGCCGCATCTGCTAAAAACAGTGCGGAATGAAGCCGTTTCGTAGCATTATATTTATCAAAACGGCATCGCCAAGCACATCGTCCCCTCCTCCGTTATTCATCCGGAGCCTGTGCGAGTCATTAATCTTCCAGATCCACTTATGGCTGTATTTATTGCCCTTTGACGTCCCCTGAATTATTTAAACCTCTCTCCGCTGAAGTATGTTGTCACCTCTTTTCCCCCAGCAGTCAATCGATGCGCGACGCTTGTGCTATAAACGAGCCGATGCGTCTTCGGCGAGGCTGGCGTCGGGCCCCGTGGAGATACAGTGCACTGCGGCAGGAGATGTAGCTCAATCGGAGGCGCATAATGACCTCCGTGATTCACACAGCTGTAAAGGAAATCGATGCGACGTAAGCTAAACGCCGGAGAGAGAGCGGCAGAGAGACGCCGGCGGTTTGTTTTTAATCAACGGGAATCAACTTGAACTGGCACAAGAGGCGGATGAAAACGAGCAGAAACGGGCTGGATTTTGACGTTTTGTTTTATGGTGTTGAGGGTAACTTCTGGTATTGGGTGCTCGATACCTTTGACCCGTAATGTTCCTCAGTATAGCTTTAAAACTCGCATCGTCTTTTCAATTACAGGCGTTTTTATTGGTCACAAATATTTGAAAAAACTTTCAAATTATTGTTAATATTGTCTGCCTTAACTTTCTTTTCTTTTTTTCGGATGCCTCACTGTCCTAAATATTTATTTTTAATTTTACCTAATTTGTTTCATTCTGGTATTGTCTTGTTTGTTTTTGTAGTGTTGTATTTTTAAATTAGAAAAAGATAAATTTAAAATAAATATGTATGTTATTTTATCTATTTATTTTATTTATTTTATTTATTTTATTTATTTTATTTATTTTATTTATTTTATTTATTTTATTTATTTTATTTATTGTATTTATTGTATTTATTGTATTTATTGTATTTATTTTATTTATTTATTTTATTTAATCTATTTATTGTATTTAATGTATTAATGTATTTAATGCATTTTATTTTCTTTATTTTATTTATTTATTGTATTTAAAGTATTTATTGTATTTAATGTATTAATGTATTTAATGCATTTTATTTTATTTTATTTTATTTAGAAAAAATCAAACACAAAAACAAACAGACTCAACCACACATTTTAAACCAATATTTTAAAAAAGTCCCATTGAGTCCAGAGTTGGTCAAACTTGTCCATTTCCAAATTAAGTTTGACTGTATTTTGTTCCATTTGTCTCACGTCTGTTTCTTTGTCAGTCCAGTCTTTACTCGTCGTTTTATTTGTGTATCATCCATTTATTTATAACGACCTTTTTCCTGCCTCCAAACACACGTTCAAAGGCGGATCCATTCCCTGTGTCCGCGGCAGGAGTTTCGAGGCCCAACGTCAAAAACCGTCTGCAGCGGGTCATCGCTTAGTTTCATCGCTGTTTTTGACCGTTTGTATCGTGGAGACATCCATTTCCGTTCATCCATTTCCGTTCATCCTTTTCCGTTCATCCTTTTCCGTTCATCCTTTTCCGTTCATCCTTTTCCGTTCACCTTCAAGCGCTGCGTGGAAAGCCAACGCTTCGCCGGACAAAAGGAACATTCTGCTGGACAGCGGCAGCGAGACGTGAGATGAACCAGAAGTCGTCCTTTTGAATTGTCGAGCGGATTATTCCTCTCAACTCAACCATCAACGGCGGCGGCTGCGGTGTTGTTTTGGCGCTGTCTAAAGTGGATCCCCCCCCCCCCCCCCCCCCGCTGCAACAGGACACCCTCTAGATTATTCCGTATCCTGTCGGCGGGTGATTTATGAGGACAGGAACTCCCCACGGACGCCGCTCGCTGCTGTTCGCGCCGTATCGTGCGGGATATTTGATCCACTGTAGGATTCTGTGTCATGATATGTTGAATATGTCCCAGGAGACACTGTGAAGTCGTTTATAATGAGGCCGGAGCTGAAACAGAACCAAGAGCTGAAACAGAACCAAGAGCTGAAACAGAACCAGGGCTGAAACAGAATGAAGAGATGAAACAGAACCAGAGCTGAAACAGAACCAAGAGCTGAAACAGAACCAAGAGCTGAAACAGAACCAAGAGCTGAAACAGAACCAGGGCTGAAACAGAACCAGAGCTGAAACAGAACCAAGAGCTGAAACAGAACCAGGGCTGAAACAGAACCAGAGCTGAAACAGAACCAGAGCTGAAACAGAACCAGAGCTGAAACAGAACCAAGAGCTGAAACAGAACCAAGAGCTGAAACAGAACCAAGAGCTGAAACAGAACCAGGGCTGAAACAGAACCAAGAGCTGAAACAGAACCAGGGATGAAACAGAACCAAGAGCTGAAACAGAACCAAGAGCTGAAACAGAACCAGGGCTGAAACAGAACCAGGGCTGAAACAGAACCAAGAGCTGAAACAGAACCAGGGCTGAAACAGAACCAAGAGCTGAAACAGAACCAGGGATGAAACAGAACCAAGAGCTGAAACAGAACCAGGGCTGAAACAGAACCAGGGCTGAAACAGAACCAGAGCTGAAACAGAACCAGGGCTGAAACAGAACCAAGAGCTGAAACAGAACCAGAGCTGAAACAGAACCAGGGCTGAAACAGAACCAAGAGCTGAAACAGAATGAAGAGATGAAACAGAACCATCTCTTGGTTCTGTTTCAGCTCTTGGTTCTGATTCTTTAGCTCATGACATGTTATTATTGCAATATTCATCCACGATATCATTTGGTTTCACGTGCCACATGGAGTGAGATATTGTAGAGAATCAAACATTTAAAAACAACAACTTGTTCCTCTTGAAATGCCTTGACCATCGTTACTGTCATTTTCCAAAATGATTAAAACAGGTCTAAACCAAAGAATAAACCAAAAAATAAACCAAGATAAAAACAAGACAAAAACGGGACTAAACCAGGACTAAACCAAAGAATAAACCAGAGACTAAACTAGGACTAAACCAGGACTAAAACAGGTCTAAACCAGGACTAAACCAGGTCTAAACTAGGACTAAACCAGGACTAAAACAGGTCTAAACTAGGACTAAACCAGGTCTAAACCAGGACTAAACCAGGACTAAACCAAAGAATAAACCAGGACTAAACCAGGACTAAACCAAAGAATAAACCAGAGACTAAACCAGGACTAAACCAGGACTAAACCAAAGAATAAACCAGAGACTAAACCAGGACTAAACCAGGTCTAAACCAGGACTAAACCAGGACTAAACCAAAGAATAAACCAGAGACTAAACCAGGACTAAACCAGGTCTAAACCAGGACTAAACCAGGACTAAACCAAAGAATAAACCAGAGACTAAACCAGTACCTAAACCAGGACTAAAACAGGTCTAAACTAGGACTAAACCAGGACTAAGACAGGTCTAAACCAGGACTAAACCAGGTCTAAACTAGGACTAAACCAGGACTAAAACAGGTCTAAACTAGGACTAAACCAGGTCTAAAACAAGCCTAAACCCAGATTAAACCTTCTAATTCAACTCGATTAAGAACACAGACTGGTCCATAGTATTATAATTATTAAAAACGGTGACGGAAAACCAGCCTTGCGATAACTCTCCTGAGAAACCCTGGCTCTTTTTTGAACATTCAACAACGTGAACTGTTTCCGTGTGCGATTCTACCGCCTCATTACGACGAATAAAGGAAACATGTGGGGAAAAAACAACGGAAGGTCAACGGAAGCAAATAAAACATCCGCTTTTCATAGATAATTAAAACGTGCCGTAACGTTGCCTCTTCGCCTTAACCTTATCTCTGCAAACGACAAACAGCACCGCTCCGGCACGCAGCGCTCCGAGCACAAAGGCGAGCGGCGCGAAGAGTAAGCGCGATATCAGAGTCGCGATGACACAGTGAAACGGCTACAGCGGCGGCGGCGGCGTTTGGCCGAGCGGCGCGATCAATGACACGCGTCCCCAGATTTATTCACTCTTTTATTTCCTCCTTAACGACCGGCAGCGAGCGCCGTCTCCAGATATATCGCCCGCGTTCCCAGACTACGGTGACTAATGAGGATCCACAATGGCCGCCGCCGCGTTAATGGCCTTTTGGTTCCGCAAAGGAGAACGCAGGGAACGCAGAGCCCGGGACAGCGCTGGTTTATGAGTTTCATTTAAGATGGGAATGTTTTGTTTTTGTTTTGTTGGAGGTTAGCGGTGTAAGCTATGAAGACGTGCAAAGTATTTAAAGGTGCAGTATGTGACGTTTGTGTTGAGGGTTCGGGACCCGGGGTGTTAAATCCTTATGACAATCACATTTGTGCATTAACATAAATGGGCGGGGTCAACTTCTTGTTAAAAGTCATTGTTATTTTTGTTATTTTACATCATAATTAGCGACTCATTGAACTAAAATGCAGTTAAGATAAATGTCATCGCAAAATAGCACATTTTTTTAGTTTATAATTTCACTTCCTGTTTGTAATGAATGACGTCACACTAGGAAATTACCCAGCAAACACTGGGCCAAAACTCATCTAATGTCACAATGTTTTGGATTTGACAAATACAAATGAATTAGCGCAATTTTATTTTGTTGAATTCATGTTGAAAGAGTCAAAAAAGTCATTTTCTACAGATTTTTCAACCTTTTCTCCACAAATACCTGCTCGATTGGTGTAAAACTATATTCAACAGGCACAAATACACCAAATAAAGTCAAAATTAGTGAATAAACCTGTCATATGCACTTTAACTTTCTGATCTCGAGTGCTTCTTGTAAGTGACCTCTCAATTTTACACTTTTACATGTTACTAGTGAGGAAACCAGATAAACGACATAAATATCATGAAAGAAATGTTTGTGTACTTTATTATGGGGACTGACTTCACCATTAATTTGTCTGTGATTTTTCAATTTCAAATAATAATAATAAAGCATTTACTGAGTGTGTGTGAGCGATGGGAGTGTCTTTGGACGTCTACGGTCCACTTGACCTGGCGGCGATTGAGACGTTTAAAAGACGCACATGAAAAGATGGCGTTTTGAGCGTTTCACCATGTTAGAACATCATTTCCTCATCAAAAACATAACTGGAGTTGTATTTAATGAGTTTCCTTCCGCAGTCTCATCCCCACGGCTACAACGTCCTGTCTTATAAAGCCTACGAAATCCAGAAAATCCTTTAAAACTGATCGGGAGAATGAGTTTACAGTGACCAGACGATAGAGGGCGCCAGTGGTGGAAAGTATTGAAGCACAAAAGAAAAACGTTTGGCGAAGCGAACTTGGCTTTGAGCAAAAATACACAAATAAAAAGTATTGAAACATTGTAAAAATGTATTGACAAAAAAAATAAATCAGTACAATTGCTTATCTGCTCTTCAATACTTTAACTTAAGTCGATTTTTTAACGCTGCACTTTGACTTTGGCTTGAGGCGTTTTCATAATGGACGACTCCTTCCACCACCGGAGGGCGCTGTGGTTCGTTAGCGTTCCAGACATTTAACTCCAGCTGTTCTTCCTGGCCCTGGCTCGCACACTCTCGCACACTCTCCGCCGATTTCCCCAAAATGCTCTTTAACGGAGATCGGAAACAACATTTTTGGATTTTCCTTCATGCAAAAAAACCCCTAATACGCCGACGAGCAGTGATTTCCGCCCGTGCCAAGGACTCGCCGCTGACCTCAAACATCTGCTCAGTCTCTTAGCGCTCTAATGCGAGGTCTCTGTTATTGCAGGCAGGTGTTTTCCCCCCGAAACCAAAGTACATCCAAAACAGATTGCAGGCTCGAGTCAAATCAGCGTTTCAGCACCGGCAGCTTTTCACATAAAAACCAAAAGAATGGATATTGTCAGAGAAATCAAACAGGTGGGGAAGTTTTACGACCGTGTTTGATGGTGAAATGAGAGATTTTAGTCATCGAGAGCGGCCGCGGGGAACGTGTTCTGCGGCTGGAGTTTAACGGGTGTTTCGAACGCTAAACGACAAAAACACTATTGTCACCGAGCTGGTTCTTCACAGTCTTCACCTGTAACTTGGCCTGGTGGCGTCATCTTCTTGTTTCCATGGAGATAAAGAGCAGAATTGTGTGCATTTTCATTCAAATAACTGGTGGAAGTTGTGGTCCAAGTGCCGTATTGCTTTATGTGGTGAGCTACGAGCAACAAGGAAACTGTCTCGCATAAAAAATTTTGTTTTTTTGAATATTCTTGGCTCTGACGTGACGTGACTCGTAACTCGACGTCTTGAAAATGGAAGTCGTTTGCGGCGCTGTGGGTTGTTCCAGCAAAAAAAGTCTCAAAACAAAGGAGTCCTCTTCCGTCACGTCCCCAAAGATCCCGTTTGCCCCGAAGTGCCAGCGACTCGCCGCTGTAGATCAGGATCAACGCTCATATGACTTCTGACTTTTTGAAGTATCAGCACTTTTTACTTTCAGTTTTTTGCTCTGTTTTTAGACGGAGAAATGCCGCAGCGACGTCCTCAAAATGGCTTTGACCACAAATAAGTCAGGTGAACTTTACATGTTTTATTCACAGTAAGTGTTATTTTTCCCTCATAAAACAATATTACTGCATTACTAGTGCTGCATTTGTCTCATGTCGGTTTGGGGCTCCGGAGGGCTCCGTGCTCTACAGCAAGTTTAGGTCATTAGAACATCAGCCCCAATGATATGAGCTATGGGCTTTTGACACTCAGAACAGGCCAGTCAGACGGTAATGAGATACTCAGTCCGAGATACAATAGGAGTTTTATGGCCCATTAAAGGTCTGACGCGGTAACAAAGAAGATTAGCTCCTGGTGAAATTTAGCCAGTGTAAACAAAAGATTACAAGATCAACTATTATCAGGAAACTCCTCCCAGAGGGCAGGGCTTACGCAGCTCCGAGTGGCATAAAACTCTCACACCAGGTCAACAGATTGAGAATGACTTTTGCATCAAAAGCTGATTTTTAATTACACTGACTGGATTATAACAAAGCCACAAACTGAAAGCATCTACATGTAAAGACAACTGAGTAATCTTTTCTGTGTTGTTTTATTTTTATTTTACATTTGGACAAAGGTTAGCATTAGCTTTGAGACACAAACACATCATTTGTCAGTGACATCCCCCGACGCGCTGTCCACTGCCCGAATATGTATTATTTTTAGTATGACACAGAATTAGACACTGACACTGTCTTTTACTATTTTATGTTGTTTTTAATTAGTTTGGTTTGTAAGTATTTTATTTATTTATTTTTAATTTGGTTTGTATGTATTTTTGAATGTATTTTTTTTGTATGTATTTTTATGTGTGTTTTTTGGGGGGGGGGATTTGTACTATTTTTTTTTTAACGTATTTCTATTTTATGTTTTTTTATTTTTTATTTGGTTTGTTCGTATTTTTAATGAATTATTATTATTTTATTTTATTTGGTTTGTACGTATCTTTTGTATATTTTTATTATTTTTTTTGTTTGTTTTGTATATATTATTTTTTATGTATGTTATTTTTTGGGGGTTATACATATTTTTTAAATGTATTTCCTTTTAACATATTTTTTTAATTTGGTTTGTACCTATTTTTGAATGTATTTTTGATTGTATTTTTTTTGTTTTGTATGTATTTTTATGTGTGGGTTTTTTTGGAGGGTATTTGTATTTTTTTTTTTTTTATGTATTTCTATTTTATGTTTTTTTTTTTTTGCTTTTTTATTTGGTTTGTTCGTATTTTTTTATGAATTATTATTATTTTGTATTTTTTTTATTTGGTTTGTACGTATCTTTTGTATCTTTTTATTTAATTTTTTGTTTGTTTTGTATGTATTATTTTTTATGTATGTTATTTTTTGAGGGTTGTACATATTTTTAAAATGTATTTCCTTTTAACGTATTTTTTTGTATCATGATTTTTTAACATATTTTACCTGTACTGGTGTTGTGTTGGTAAAACGTGCTACACAAATAAAGTTGAATCGACGCACACTAATCCACCGATCACACGTCAGTCTTCGTGGCATCGTGCGTTTTTTAGAAACTGCACAGACCCTTTAACTGAACTCGACCCCACGTCTTCTGCTCCTCATGTGTCTTTTTAAGCACGTTCCAATCTTTTCCATGTGCTCTGCGTTTCCTGCCAGCTTCAGGATTTCACCCCCTAAAAAAAGTCCCTTTGTTTGAAGCGGGGATAATCCGTCACCGCGTTTATTGGATGTCGATGACTTAAGAGCAAGATTCTGCTACGAGTCGCGGGTGATTTATGGCCGCCATGTGAACCCTCTTGTGAAAGCAGTGACTAACGCCGGAGTTTCGGAGCGGGAACCCGGTCCGGCCTTGGCTCGGCTTTTTCCTCCCGTTCGTGCCAAAATATTTCACACGGCAATTAGCCCGGCGCTCGTTCTGGGCCCGAGGTCTCTCAAGGTTAGCGGCGACATTCATCATTCTTTCAGTTTCTGTTTTTTCTTTCTTCACGCCGCTTGTTTTTAGGCGGCGTTCACGATTGTCCTGGTTTAGACCGGAACTTTAGTCCTTTTCTAGTCCGGGTTTGGTGCTGGATTTAGTCGGTTTGGATTTGTTTGTGACGGATCATGAATGACCTGTGCGCGGGTTGTGAGGCATGAAGTGTCAAAAGAGTTAAAAAGGCAATTAAACGTATGATATGTACCGTATTTTTTGGTTCATAGTTGTGTCCGGGGTGCGACTTATACTCCAGTGCGAGTTATATGTGATATTATTCCTTATTTTCACACTGACAACCACAAGAGGGCGCTCTAGGCTCTAAGCGACGCAGAAGAAGAATCTGCACTTCCTCTTCCTCTGGAGTTTGTGGAGTTGTTTAGAAGTGACACAGAGGAAGAAGAATTCAGTGGATTTAGTGATTTGGGGTAAAACTGATGCTTTGCTAAACTTGTTAGCATGTTCTTTATGCTATAGTTATCTGAATAACTGTTCATATGTTACGCTAACATACCAGACACTTACCACAGTTCTGTCTGTGCCTCATGTAGCTGAAGGTGTTAGCGTTAGCGTTAGCATACGTCATGTAGCTGAAGGTGTTAGCGTTAGCATACGTCATGTAGCTGAAGGTGTTAGCGTTAGCATACGTCATGTAGCTGAAGGTGTTAGCGTTAGCATACGTCATGTAGCTGAAGGTGTTAGCGTTAGCATACGTCATGTAGCTGAAGGTGTTAGCGTTAGCATACGTCATGTAGCTGAAGGTGTTAGCGTTAGCATACGTCACGTAGCTGAAGGTGTTAGCGTTAGCATATGTCATGTAGCTGAAGGTGTTAGCATTAGCATACGTCATGTAGCTGAAGGTGTTAGCGTTAGCATATGTCATGTAGCTGAAGGTGTTAGCGTTAGCATACGTCATGTAGCTGAAGGTGTTAGCGTTAGCATACGTCATGTAGCTGAAGGTGTTAGCGTTAGCATACGTACACCTATTCACCATGTTCTCTGTTATTATTTTAAACTGCATTTAAGGTGAAATGTCTGTTCTTGGTCTTGAATTTTATTTTTTTAAAATGCAACTTATATATGTTTTTTTTCTTGTCAATTATGTATTTTTCTATTCTTGTATTGTATTATGTATTTTTATGTATTATGTATTTCATTTATTTTATTATAAAATGTATTTTATTAAAAAAAATATTATAAAATAATAAATGTATTATAAAATGTATTATAAACGTTATTTTATTTGAATGCATTTAAATACATTTCATTTATCTTATTTAAATAAATACAATTTATTATTTTATTTATTTTATTATGTATTTTATTTATTTATTGTATTATGTATCTTATGAAATGTCCCCATGTGTGGACAATAAAGGAATATCTTATCTTATCTTATTTTTTCAACTACAGCTGTTTATCGCATAAAAAACATGCATTCTTACCGTGAGTGGGGTCGCCTTTCCACAGATCTCACTTGTAACTCGGCCGCGGCTTCACCTGCTTGTCTTTCTTCACAGTGAAAAATGCCAACACGATCGGATTTGGCCAGTTGCAATGTTTGAGGTCGCAATTTATCTACATTTTTTAATAATATATTCTGTTTAAAGTGCACATTTTGAACACTTGAGAGAGACTGAAACATGAACTGACTAACGCAAGGATTCCAACATGTTCGTAGGTCTGAACTTCAGCGTTAGCGGGTTTTATACAGAGAAAAACATGAATATTTTGTCGTTTGCAAAGGATAATTACAGTCTTATGTAATGCGATCGGCACTTGCAATTGTCATTCAGATTTACTATGTTAAATTCAAAGCAGTAACATCTCCATGGAGACGAGCGGGTGGTGTTTTTTACATCGGAAAAGTGACATAGTGCGCCTTTAAAAAGATATGAATTGATTTAATTGACCTGTTATTTTCACAATTTTCAAAAAACAACATTTTCAGATTCAAACTTTTAAAAAATTCTGTTGAAAAGAAGTGAAAATCCAGTTCCAAAATGAGTTGAAGTGTTTTTAAAATCGTAATCACGGTTTTGTTCGAGTGGCTCAAAACAGGAAACAACCCCCAACAACGAGGTGCGTTTTTAACTCCGTCTGATGAACGTGGCTGTATTATTTCAGCGAGCCTGGTTTACGGCGCTCTTGACATTTAGCACATGTTTACAGAGAGGCAGATGTAAGATATGCGCCTTGTTAGCCGCACATTAAAGGGCCCACGCCGAGTTTAATGTCGGCGCATTTGGAGTCGGATCGGGTCGTGACGCGGTGTTTATGGAGGTTTTCAAAAAGCTCGCGGGGCTTCATTAAAGCGCATTAGACCGGCGAGGGCAGTAAACATGCGACGGGCTCTAATTTAACACGATATTTGATGTTTTTACGTCCGAGTCTGTGCAGAACGGTTCATCCCTGTGCAGCGCGCGAGCTTTGAGAACTGTAACGTGTTATTTATGGAATTTAGAGGTCGAAAAAACACTCAGATTCTCACAAGAACGACATAAAACGCGATGAAAAGTATCACGAAAATGACTAACGGGGCGGTATCTGACTCGGTCTCCATGGTGATGTTATTGCTTTGCCTGGAATGTTTTACAGTTTGGCGTAAAACGTTTCTAACTAGCATTTATTTTATTAAAGGTGTTGAAGGAAACAATGGATGCATTATTTCTCTGTTATTGGTCTTTTAAACTCGTTTTAGAACTTCAAATCTTGTATGAAAACCTCACATTGCGCTATGTCAGTCAGGCGTTCCCTCGTCAGGATTGGTGTTGGCGCTCCATCCGCTGGCAGCAGAGGGAATCACCGTGCAGGCCGACAAAAGCTAGAAGGTTGTAATAAACGTGATGTGACAACAGAGCGAGTCCGGTGATGATTTGAACATTTTTGAGTTCGCTCGCCTCTCCACAGATCTTGCTCGCAACTTGGCCTGGTGGTTCAACTTATTTGTCGCCGCATGTTAGAGAGTCGTGAAAAAAGCACATCAAAATGAAAATGAACATTCTTATGACACTTTTGTGGACATTATAAATTTTTTACATTCTTTTTTTTATTTAACAAGATACGGACAAACAAGACAGAGCGAAACGACATCGAATAAAAACAGTAGCAAAAAATAAACCAAAAAACCAAAGAAAACGTCCCACTTAGTTTTTGTGGAGATTTCCATCTTCTCTTCCTTGTCCACAAGCCCTCTGCACCGGACACGCCCTCTGCACCGGACACGCCCTTTACACCGGACACGCCCTCTGCACCGGACACGCCCTCTGCACCGAACACGGCCTTTACACCGTACACGCCCTCTGCACCGTACACGCCCTCTGCACCGGACACGCCCTCTGCACCGGACACGCCCTCTGCACCGGACACGCCCTCTACACCGGACACGGCCTTTACACCGTACACGCCCTCTGCACCGTACACGCCCTCTGCACCGGACACGCCCTCTGCACCGTACACGCCCTCTGCACCGGACACGCCCTCTGCACCGGACACGCCCTCTGCACCGTACACGCCCTCTGCACCGGACACGCCCTCTGCACCGGACACGCCCTCTGCACCGGACACGCCCTCTGCACCGGACACGCCCTCTGCACCGGACACGCCCTCTGCACCGTACACGCCCTCTGCACCGGACACGCCCTCTGCACCGGACACGCCCTCTGCACCGGACACGCCCTCTACACCGGACACGCCCTCTGCACCGGACACGCCCTCTGCACCGGACACGCCCTCTGCACCGGACACGCCCTCTGCACCGAACACGGCCTTTACACCGTACACGCCCTCTGCACCGTACACGCCCTCTGCACCGGACACGCCCTCTGCACCGGACACGCCCTCTGCACCGGACACGCCCTCTACACCGGACACGCCCTCTGCACCGGACACGCCCTCTGCACCGGACACGCCCTCTGCACCGGACACGCCCTTTACACAGGACACGCCCTCTGCACCGGACACGCCCACAAAGCTTTCAAGAGCACGGAAATATAACCCCCGGACAGTTGGAAACGAGGCTGGGGGTCTGCGAGCAGGCTAACGTTTATTAGCATAGCTGCGCAGTAACGCGTAAACTAGCATTAGCATTAGCTGCTAACGACCTGAAACAAACAGCTCAGCCTCTGTAAGTCCACTGGTCCCTCCTGACCACAGTAATACATTTCTGGAGATAGATATAGATGGATAAAGATAAATTATAAAAGAAAAAAGGTAAACGGAGCAATACACAATTTTTACAGTTAAATTTTTTTTAAAGAAAACAAACAAGCCATAACATTTTTGTTCTTACTGTCATTGGTTTGTCAAAAATGCAGTAGATTTTAGTCATGGCTGCTGCACGATATTATTCTATCTCACTTATAAACTCCTGGTGTTATTCTCGTGTCCTTCGCTTGTCAATCGAGTCGTTATTGTATGTTTTTTTGAGAAACCGCCGCCGCCGTTAGAAAGTGTTGAAGAATCTGCTCTTTACCTACATTTGCGTTAAGCCCCTCCCCCCATAGGTCAGCCGGAGCACAGAGGGGACTAATTGTCAAGGTCACGTGAGGCGGCGTGATGGATGGGGCGCCGTGCCGCTCCTGTCGGCTCCGTCAGGTGCTTAACGTCCTCATCGTCTATGTTTCTGTGTCAGCGCCGCGAGGCCGTCCCGACCGCCGGCGAGTAGTTCAAAGACCGCCGGGGTCGACCGCCGGGGTCGACCGCCGGGGTCGATCGCCGGGGTCATCCGTCTTGCCAGCGTCGGCCCCCGAGCCCCAGAGAACGTGATGTGTTTTGACTCGAGCGCCAGCGGACGGACAGACCGCCGCTGCCAAGAAAAAAAGGAAAGAAGTGGCATGTAACGTACGAGCGGACGGGATTTAGCAAAGGTGTTTTATGCGTTTGTGAGCAGGACTCGCCTCTCCACAGATCTGACCTGTAATCACATCACTATAGCGATACAGGCCAGTTTAATGCGCGTCAGAGTGTGGAATATCACAATTACAGGTGTTTTTATGGCTCAAAATTACTTAAAACCCATACCATTTCTTGTGAGTTGGACTCGCCTCTCCACAGATCTGACCTGTAACCACTTGGCAAACATACAGCACCACTTTCTCGTCACTACAGCGATACAGGCCAGTTTAACGCGCGTCAGAGTGTGGAATATCACAATTACAGGTGTTTTTATTGCTCATTTCTTGTGGAGCGGGACTCGCCTCTCCACAGATCTGACCTGTAACCACTTGGCAAACATACAGCACCACTTTCTCGTCGCTATAGCGATACAGGCCAGTTTAACGCGCGTCAGAGTGCAGAATATCGCCGGCAAAACGCAGGATTTCAGAGCAAACTGTTCAAACTCAAACTCCCGGCGCTTTTCCCAGGCCCGTTTTTTCCCCGTTTCTTTTCTTGCCGGAGACGAATGGCCCCGCTCGGATCTAATTCTGGACCGGGTCGAACCGGCGCATTTCTCCGCGTGAAAAACGAGGCGTCGCCGGGAACGCAGATGGAGACGGCCTCTGTTCCCGAGGGCGGAGAAGGATGAAACATTGGCGTTCGGGGGGAAGCGCCGGGTTCCTCTTGTCTGGTCTCCACCGCCCTCCCGCCCACCGCCCGGTTTATTAATGCGGATCTGTCGGGCGGGCTCGACCGGGCGTCCATCACGGGGGGGGGGGATCATCACGCCAGCTGCCGTCACCGGAACTCACGTCCAACAGGCATTTCTCAAGCTCCGAGGAGGCCAGATGCTGGACGTTCCACTCAGAGCGCTGATGAAATGCCGGGGATTATTACACACCCAACGACAAACGCATCGCAGTTTTTCCTCCTTCGCGTCGATCCATCTCAAAGCGGACTTTTAATTCGTCACCGCGGTTATTTTAACGCGGGAAAAATGGCCGAATTTCGCCCTCCGAAGTCTGAACTCGGCTCCAAAACCACATGCTTTCACCGACAAAGGGCCGACTGTTGCGCGCCTCGGTTAAAAAAGACCCGTGATCGTTGACGATTGGCGTCGACTGTGTCTTAAATTAAAATGTGATTAATTGTTCGGCCCCAAACGCTACGGCGATGAATCACGCTGCGAATGAAAGAAGGCTTTATTGTGATTGGGACGGCGGCGTTCCGAGGTTGGAGAGAGGATAATCAGATGGGGAAACTTGTGACCGTAAAACATAAGCTTGTACAAACAATTATACGCCCGCGTCTGAAACTGCAATGACTTTTTAATTACCACAAACTCTGCAGTACTTTTGCCTGTTTCTGTGCTGTTTTTTGTATGTTTTTACTTTTAATATTTACTCTTTTTAATTTATTATTATCATTATTATTATTATTATTATTATTACAATCATTATTATTATTATTATTATATTTTCTAAATCATTATTATTATTATTTTTAATCATTATTATTATTTTTATCATTATTCTTATTTGAATTTGTATTAATATTTTAATTATTATTATTATCATTATTAGTTGTTCTTAAAGGCGCAATGGACGATTTTTCGGCGATTTGAGAACTCAGGCGGAAGTGCACATGCCCCTCCCCCGTGCGCATGCCCCTCCCCCGTGCGCATGCCCCTCCCCCGTGCGCATGCCACTCCCCCGTGTGGACTGATACAACACACACGTGCGTTTGTTTATCAGCGCGACGGAGCGCATCGCATCTCTCGTCTCCCGAAGATTTCTGTCCACTTCTGAGCTCGAACTGTCTTTCTCCGTCTTAATTTTGTCTTGTACACTGAGGGAACTATATTATGATAGATCAATGCGCTTAGACACGGGGAAACGTGCTGCTCGTGGGGACGAGTCACACGAGGCTGCAGGTGAACGAGGCTCTGCAGGTGAACCAGGCTCTGCAGGTGAACGAGGCTCTGCAGGTGAACCAGGCTCTGCAGGTGAACGAGGCTCTGCAGGTGAACGAGGCTCTGCAGGTGAACGAGGCTCTGCAGGTGAACCAGGCTCTGCAGGTGAACGAGGCTCTGCAGGTGAACGAGGCTCTGCAGGTGAACCAGGCTCTGCAGGTGAACGAGGCTCTGCAGGTGAACGAGGCTCTGCAGGTGAACCAGGCTCCGCAGGTGAACCAGGCTCCGCAGGTGAACCAGGCTCCGCAGGTGAACCAGGCTCCGCAGGTGAACCAGGCTCCGCAGGTGAACCAGGCAATATTTATTTTAATACAGAAAACCACTTCATAATTAAAATGTTTAAATTATAATGTTAGGTAAAAATAATGTGTAAATATTTTGTTCAGATATTTGGTAGTGGATATTTTAAAGGCATTGTATGCAACTATTAGCCACAAAAATATACTTAATTAATCAACTTTTTTTAATTTTTATGTTTTTTTAAAAATGTATAAAAACTGCCTCATTAGTGTGAGTGGGCTTGCATCTCCACAAACCTGACTCGGCTGGATGAGCCTCCTCTGGCTGTAATATTCCACTGTATTGTACAGTCACATGCTGGGCCTTTAAGTTCATTATTTTCATTATTTTCGACACGTGTAAAACATAAAGTCGTCCGTGATGTCACAAGATTCACTGAGCTGGCCCTTTAAGACTGCTATTTGTTCAAAGTTTACCTTCTCAAGTTGCGCGGCTTCGGCACGATTAAGCGATCTCCTTTGTGATTAAGTTTCAAATCTTTCAGAAGGAGAGAACCAGACGTGACTCCGCCCGACTTTAGACGCCAGGACGTTCCTGGATGTTGAGAACGTCATCGAGGAAGAAGAATCACACCAGAAAAGAATGAGAAATGTACAAAAGATCTCAACAATTTAATCAGACAAGGCCAGTAACAGTCAGATAATGTGTGTGTGTGTGTGTGTGTGTGTGTGTCTGTGTGTGTGTGTGTGTCTGTGTGTGTGTCTGTGTGTGTGTGTGTGTGTGTGTGTGTGTGTCTGTGTGTGTGTGTGTGTCTGTGTGTGTGTGTGTGTGTCTGTGTGTGTGTGTGTGTCTGTGTGTGTGTGTGTGTGTCTGTGTGTGTGTGTGTGTCTGTGTGTGTGTCTGTGTGTGTGTGTGTGTCTGTGTGTGTGTGTGTGTGTCTGTGTGTGTGTGTGTCTGTGTGTGTGTGTGTGTGTCTGTGTGTGTGTGTGTGTCTGTGTGTGTGTGTGTGTGTCTGTGTGTGTGTGTCTGTGTGTGTGTCTGTGTGTGTGTGTGTGTGTCTGTGTGTGTGTCTGTGTGTGTGTGTGTCTGTGTGTGTGTGTGTGTGTGTCTGTGTGTGTGTGTGTGTGTGTGTGTGTGTCTGTGTGTGTGTGTGTGTGTGTCTGTGTGTGTGTGTGTGTCTGTGTGTGTGTGTGTGTGTGTGTGTCTGTGTGTGTGTGTGTGTCTGTGTGTGTGTGTGTGTGTGTGTGTGTGTCTGTGTGTGTGTCTGTGTGTGTGTGTGTCTGTGTGTGTGTGTCTGTGTGTGTGTGTGTCTGTGTGTGTGTGTGTGTGTGTCTTACCCTTTCTTACTTTACCCTAAATGACCCTAAACTTCATATCTGTGAATGACCAATCACAGCAGCCCGTCCCTCCGGACCCTACACTCTGGCATTAACCGGTCAGAAACTGACAGATTTCTTGCCCTGGTTTATGGTTCATTTCTCTGTCATTACTGAGTCCATCCACATGAAACCAATAAATGGCACAACGTCATCCGTCAGCACAAATAAACAAAAGTGAAAGATGTGTTTTCACCGCAGCCTCGGAGAGCGGCGCCATCATTCATCTCCACAGACGCCATCGCTGTCAGTCGAGAGGACTTTAAACCACGGGATCAATATGAAACACCGTGACACTCCCAGAGCTACACAGGCCCCGCCCACATTATCCAACTGCACAAACACAAACTATAACAAACTAGTATTTGACAAATACACATATACACTCCACACGCACCTCTAATCAGTGACATTAACGTTTGAAATGTCAGAAAAACGTGTTTATTGTAAATCGCGGCAAACTAGTCATCGATACGTCAACGTGGCCGTCAATCAGCAGCGTCGGGCGCGTTAAGCACCGAACACCTGCATTAACATGTACTTTTGTAACGTTGCTTCTGTGCCGCTCACTTCCACTGCGCAAACGCTCGCTTGTCATCCGCCAAATCGCCCTAATCGCCCGCGTCTGGCCTCGTCACTCTCGTACCGCGCGCGCCAACCGCAAAAAAAACATGTGGTCGCCAGATCCAGCTCGTAAACGCCGTTCTTCCCCGAGTAAAGCGGACCCAACGCTTGCCTCGAAGCACGTACGGGGGAGGATCGCGCCCTCGCCGACATGTCATCCTTTTTAACCGTTCAATTATAAGATGTTTACAGTGCGGTGAGGCAATTCATCTTCCTCGGCGGCGTTTGTCAGCGAGCGCTTTCACGTGCCAAGGCTGAAAGTTTTTCGCCGCCGTCCCCCTTTTTCTTTTCAGCCCGCGGTAAATTAGCCGTCGGCTAACCCGAGAACCGCAAACCCATTAATCATCGGGGGCTCAAAGCGAGACAACAAAATCCGCGGCCGTATGACAGGCCTCGGACGCGGCGGGCGTCAGTGGCGTGGTAAATTACAGGGCGCGGCGCTGAGAGACACGAGACCACTGTTTCGGCGGATCGACCGCTTCCCCTCGACCGTATTTTAGCGCTGACAGATGTTAGAAGGAGAAATCCCCGAGCCGTGTTTTTAGCCGCCGTGACTAAACGCATCAGGGCGACCGTAATGGATCGTGTACGGCGAGCAAAGGCGAGAAAAAAGACACTTCTTGAGCCGTGACGTGTCAATTTGTCGGACTTACTCTGATTTGTGCGATTTACGTTTTTCTGTTCGCGGGGCTTATCGTACAAACGTGCGGCGGGAAAACACGTGTAAGAAAAGGATGAAACGCGACGCCGACTCCGAAACTTCAAAGAGGTTGTACGACTTCGACGGAGCGACGGTTACGCCGAGAATGACACGGGAAACGCGTAAAACCTTTCGTTGGGGCGGAGGTGTTCTCGAGCGCCGTCACGTTGGCTTCGTTCGGGTAACGTTTCGTAAAGACATGGGGCATTTCACAGTCCAAACAACAAATCATTTAAGCAAAATAGTAATCGCGGGATTGATCGATGAGTTGCTTCATTTGCACGTCTTTGCAGGTTTAGCTCCATTCTAGTTCCAACCATTCGTGTCATTGTAATACTGTTTGAATACAATAGAGGGCAGCGTAGACAAGGTCAACCATTTGCTGGCTTTAGATACAATTTGATCCCGTTTTTTTCTCCTCTTTTGGCTCAGAAAAGGTTTCAAACGTCGACCGCGTTTTTGACATTTTAAACCTGAATTTACTGATCTGAGAAGCTAGAATTTAGCCTCGTTTCTTGTTCCTGGACGTGTTTAATGCCAGTTTTGGGCCGTTTTTACTCTATTGTTCTCCCTATTGTTCTTTCTAGTGTTCTCTCTTTCGGGTTAAGCCTTGTTTATAACTTTTCTTTCCAATTTTAGACCCAGTTTAGCCCTCATTTTGACTAGTCCTGGTTTCGACCTGGTTTTAATCTGCTCATACACAGTTTTCATGACACATTTTAACACTTTTTCCCCTTGTTGTTTTCATATTTACCACATTTTTGTCCTTGTTTCCTGCCTTATTGTCATTCCATTTGCTCTTCATCATCAACAATAGTTTTTTACGGTTCTTTTTGAGCAGTCGACCGAGCGGCCGTGTACTTCCCTCCGCGGATCGATACGTAAGTTCTTCCTCGTCTCATCTTCATTATTGGATTTTCCGACAGGCACGAAACAAATCCCCCGTTTCATATGCGATGTTAATAAACCCGTCAGCGCCAAAAGGTCGACCTAAAAAACAAAACGCAGGCGCAAAAAAAAACGGCGTTTGTGTAAAAGCGAGTGGAGCCCCGATCGGACGCTCACACGGCCGAGAAAACGTGAAGGAAGCGACACACGTGTTTCAAACGCTCGTGTGTTCGACAGACGGAGAAAACGCTCCATAAAGTTTACGGCTTAACGTGATTTAAGACAGAATAATACTGTAGAGCAAAGCGATTGTGGGGGAAATGACCTGATTGCGGGTTAGGGGTAGAGTTTCAGGGTTAGGGGGTTAGGGCTAGTGTTAGGGGGTTAGTGTTAGTGGGTTAGTGGGTTAGGGCGTTAGGGTTAGGGGGTTAGAGTTAGGGTTAGGGTTAGGGCGTTAGGGTAAGATTCAGTTCTTTGCATGGAAAGTGCAGGTTTGAGGGTTAGGGTAAGGGCTAGGGTTAGGGAGTTAGGGTTAGGGGGTTAGAGTTAGGGCTAGGGTTAGGGGGTTAGAGTTAGGTGTATTGCATTAGGGTTAGGGTTAGGGTTAGGGCTAGGGCTAGGGCTAGGGTTAGATTCAGATTCAGTTCTTTGCATGGAAAGTGCAGGTTTGACCACTAATTTGACTGAAACACAGTTAAGATAATTACATTTTAGCTAAAAATATTACAAATGTTGCTCCAGTTTAGCCATTTTTTTAAGTACGCAATGATAAACAGTCAGTGTTTGTGTTAAATAACTTCTGAACGGGCTTAAACTGGTCACATTTCTGACATGTTTGACTGTAAAACGTTGTAATTTGATGATGTAAGATGAGATGACTCTTTGTAAATGTAAATTATTGCTGCTCTAAACCAAAACCATTCTCTAAAATAACCTTTCACCACGATCCTGTTCCCAAACTCCATCAACAAACTGTTACCTGGCAACGTCGCACACTGAGCCAAAACCTGCTCTAAAGTCACAGAAATTGTTATTTGACACCTTTTTATTTGATTGAATTGATTTTTAACGGGTCAGAAAATGTGCTTCTCGCGTCTAAATTTAGTGTAAGTTCAGCCATGTGTTTTAGAACTCTACTTTTAATGGTTTTAACACATAATTTTAAACAATTCTTTATAAACTGTTACTTTATTGGCGTCAAACTATTATTATTATTATTATGCCACCAAAATAAAGTCATAAAAACCTGTCAAATGCACTTTAAACATGTATTAAAACTAGGAAAAGACTGATTTTTGAACTGCTAAATCAATAGTTCAGAAAATGTATGTAGAGTTAACGTCATTAGATATTTTCCTTATTTTTTAATTGCTATTTCAAATGTGCATCAACTCATAAGCCACAAAAAGAGGAAAAATGATCATAAAAACCGTTCAGTGACACTTATTTCAGCAAAGAGAAAATAAAGTGTAACGTGGGTAAATGGCAGAAATTCCCAACCTTTTTCTTCACATTGACGGGTTCATTTGCCAAAAAAATCTACGTTTTGAAAATGTCTATAATTTTTCATAATTCATATAAAACTCGTTAACATAATAGTCGAGGGGATTAGCTTAAGAAACGGACGTCAAGTTATTTTTATTGCGCTGAAATCGATTTGGCTTCAGAAAACAAAGAGTCAATTGTAACTTTCAACTTTTTTTTTCCCGTTTTCGCTCTTAAATTATGAAAATGTGATGTTCAAAATCAACCAAATCGTGCTAAAGGACGTACAATTTGCTCGAAAAAACAAAAAAAAACGACCTTTTTGACCCTTTGTTTTAAATGTGAAGCCACCAAATCCAAGCGCCTCCATCACCTCCAGAGGTTCACGCTCCCCTGGTTGGGAAACACTGGGTTAATGGACCTTAAACACATTTGTTTGTGATGTCATCTTCTGCCTCAACTCAGAGAAGGTGGTCACATCTGGAGCTGAAGTACCCGCCCCGGGGCAGACTGCAGACATGTGGCTCTTTGTTCATTAGATATTCAGAAGTTCAAACATCTCAAAAACAACAAACACAGAGGACTTGAACCGGCCTCACGTTCAGCAGCATCTCTGTGTTTGCATCATCACATCCTGGTCAACAAAGGATTTTACACCAGAATCAAACAAATCAACATCAGGTTCTGTGTCAAATGCTTTGGCTTCAGTTTGAAACGTGAAGTTCTCATCATCAGCAGTTTTTGAGAGGACAAAGTTCTCTCATTGTTGTTGTAGTTACCACTTTCTACCATTGGGGGGCACTCTACACCTGCAGTGAGCTGACAAACGTCCTGCCCTTGTAAAACTCTGTTTGAATGTTGCTGTAGATGTTTTACTGGCCCTATAACATGTGTCAATACATTTTGTATTTTTATCTCTGGTATTAAATCTTTTACCTTAAGCTCTCTGATGTTTCCATCATAAAAACAATATTCCAGCTTTAAATACATTTTGTGCCCTCAATATGGCTTCAAACATATATAATGAGCAATAAATACAAATGACAGTTGTAATGGCTGTAAACTGTACCTCAAAGGGACATTTCCATCACGATAAAGATGTGTAAAAGATGAAGTGAAAACAGATGGTTTCATGGAAATTTTACTTGTGTTTCAAATGATACATTTACAATAAGTTCTTAAATAAGAAACGTGGCTCTGGATTCAGCTTCAGATCCATCACTGCATCACAATCTGTAATTCTCCAGGATAAACTTAAATAACTTTATTAAAATACAATCTGATAAATCCAGGCTCTGTGTGACCCCGGCTGACCCCTGGACTCCAGTCACGTGACTCCAGATCCAACACAATAATCCACAGAATTGGCCCCTGGTGTTATTGGTACAGCGCGGGCGTCAGTCTCTGTCCGAACAGGTACGGGGAGGGCGCGTAGTACTGCGCAGGCGCAGTGGGCACGTGCATGGCCCCGGGCGCGCTCCCGGGCAGCGGGCTCTTGGAGTACGGGTGATACCGGGACAGTCCGAGTGCGTGATGAGGGCCTCTGAGCGCGAGCGCGCCCGGACCACCACCGGGCATGTGCATGTGACACGAGGCCGCCATGGCCGCTGCCACCGCCAGGGAGTTGTTGCTATGGTAACCCGGGATGAGCTTGTCCGAGCTGAACGCCGTGTGCGTCCTCAGGTGCGCGAGCAGCTCCTCTGACGTCCCGAAGCGTTTGTCACACGCGCCGTTGGCGGACACCCAGTTGCACGCGTGCGGCAGCGGCTCGTTGGGCACGAGCCCGTACGGGTAAAGCGCGTGTCCCGGGAAAGAGTGCGCGGAGTGCATGGGCCCGTGCGCGGCCGGAGGCGCGTACATGAGCTGGTATCCGCTCTTTAAAGAGTCACAGCCGCCGCTGCTCAGCCCCGCGCAGTGGAAGCCGAGGCAGAACGGGTCCCGACACAGCCCCTGCGGGAGCCCCGGGGGAGAGGCCCCCGCCAGCGGGCTGCCGCCCTTCCCTCCTCCCGCCAGAGAGGAGAACTGTCCCAGCAGCGCGCCGCTGCCCGCGCTGGGGCTCTTGTGGTCAAGGGTCATTCCATGTGTGAGAAAAGGCTGTGGGTAACCGTAAGAGTACGACATCCCCCCCGCGGGCAGCGGGAACACGTGCCCGGGGCCCGGTTTGTAAGGAGACACCGGAGCCACGAGCCCCAGGCCCGTGGGGCCCGAGGAGGACACGGGGGGCATGTGCTCCGGGGCAGATTTAGGCCTCTCTTCAGGGGCAGTCCTCGGGACAGAGTCTGGTCTGTCCTCCTTCTTGTCCTCCTTGTCTTTAGTGTCACTCGGCACCGGGGAC